>NW_024581126.1:3724214-3816521 GCF_017639235.1 Corvus kubaryi | reverse complement strand
ATGACACGGCACCTCTAACCCGCCGCTTTGTGCGCGGCTGCCCCCGCCGTGCCCCGCTGCTCCCGACACCGGCCCGGGGCCGCTCACCTTCCCTCCGCCGGCTGCCGCTGCGGGCGGGTCGGGGATGCCTTCAGCGCGGGCAGCGGGGCCGCTCCATGGGGCTGCGGGGGCGCGGCCGGGGCAGAGCCTGCGCCCGACCCCGCGGCGGCGCCCGGCGGCGGCGGCGGCCCTGGGTCCGGGTCCGGCTCTGGCTCCGGGTGCGGGAGCGGCAGCGGGGCGGCGGCGAGGGCGGGCGCGGTGCAGTGATCGGGGCTGCCACTGGGGTCAGGGAGCAGGCACCAGGAAACACGGCGGCCACGGCGCGCTGCTCGCACACGCACACACACACACACACACACACACGCACGGCTCCTCCCGCTGCCTCGCACTTCACCCCCCCGGGCAGGGAGGGAGGGAGGGAGCGATCGCTGCTGCATTTCCCAAGTGTGGCACAGCCTCCCCACGCCGAGGCGGCTGGAGCGGCCGGCAGGAGCGCGGCTCTGCCCGGGTCACGGCGGGTGCCGGCGGCCACGGCCGGGGAGCGGCAGGGCAGAGCCGGAGCCCACCGGGACCCCCTCCCCGCCGAGGGGCAGCGCCCGGCTCGCTCCCCCAGACACCACGCATCCCCGATCGGCTCGTCCACTGCCCACAGAGATAACAAAATAAATAAGTAACAACAGCAACAATTAAAAACCCCAAATCCTCGAAACAGGTTTTCGCATCTTCTGCCGCACCTTTCGTCACTGGGTGTTAATGCGGTGCCCTGCTCCTTTGTAGGTAAGCTCACCTCAGCGACCAGAAACACCAGGGTTCGCCTTTGAGGCCGAACACTTTCTTAGGGTAACTGGGGCTTTTCCATGGAAAGATAGAATCAGGGACGTGGCCGTTGTCTTTTTTTTCCTCCCCTTTTTTTTCCCCCCTCCCCCCAAATCCACAGCAATTGTGTCAACAGCCACAACAGTAACAAAGTAAAGATTAGACGTGTTTGTTCTTTCACTTTCAAGACAGCAAATGGAAGGGGAGACTTCCAAAAACATATTACAATGAGGAGAAAAATAAAATAATAAATAAATAAATAAGGAATAAAGGAGAAAAGGAAAAAAAACCCAAATATTTTTGAATAATCGAGCAGACAGAAAATAAATAGCAGGCTTCTAATAGTAAGTTAGTGATCTATATATTTTAAGTAAGTACTTTTGACTCTAGCCAACCTTCAGATATGCATGGCAAGTAGGCAGTTTTTTCTTTGTTGCTGAAAGCCAAGAGAAGGGTCCCCTGTATTGCCAGGCAGAAATCCACTGGGATGGATTGTCCTGTTTAGCAACATAGCAAAATAAGAAAAATCAATCTGAAAAAGACTAAATGGCATAAGACTTTTTTTTCCAAATTCACCCTTTCAGTCTGATTTTTTAGTATTGTCATTATCCCTTTTGATAGAAGTAAGACTATGAACCACCAAGGGAAGATTCCTGTTTCAGACAAAATGGCCCACAGATGAGTCGTCCTCCTGACCAAATCAAAGCAACATTTCCAGGGAAACTTTTCCTGGAATGGAGTCTGAGGCTGTAGTTTCACAAATATTTTTAGCTGACTTACTCTGACACAGCTGTAAAATAAGCAATCCAGCATCCAGCCTACTTCCCCCTCTTGTGTCCCTGCACTCACCTTCTTGCGAGAACAGGGAACCCCACCTGGGAAACCGATCCATTCAGCACCACGGAAACACATTCTGGTTTGGTGTGGGTCAGTCTCCTCATCCAATCCACTTCTGCACAAATTCTCCTGCTGGCACTAGACAGGGAGGGAGATGAGCAGCTGAGGGCAGAAAGAGAACAGGATAGCATCCCTGGTACCAGAGCCAGCCTCAGTCCAGAAACATGGAGGGGGAGGTGAGGGGAAGCAGGCTGGACCCTGAACCTGCTGCATCCCTTCTCCACAATCACAGCAGAAGGACTTGTCCTGTAGTTGTGTCCTTATACATCTGGAGCCCCTGGCACTACAAAAAGGAGCTTCTAGCACAGAGGGAGAAACAGGGTAGAAGCCTGCGTAAGGGATTGGCCGGGGAATTAGGAAGATCACAGACCTTCTCTCTGGTAGCTGGTGAGAGATCAGACATTACCCTGGTGTCTCAGTGTCCTGGTACTGAAATGAGCATTTACCTGCCTCACCAGTCCTTGTACACAGCAAGCCGTGGGGCCTGAAAGTTAGTGGTACTGGGGTTTTGCTTATATGAATCCAGAGTGGAACCTGCTTCTAAGGTCACATCTTTTCCACAATACTACCTGCTCAGCAACAACACCAAGCTGTAATACAGTCATCAGGAGCATAGTTGTTAATATATGACTTGACAAATTTGAAACATTTTCTGTTAAGGGCACACAACAGAACTTTTCCCTTTTACAAACTACATGTTTTCAGTATGTTTTCCAAAGAGGTACTCACTTTAGAAATGTGCGCGCCCCAGAGCTGCTAGAAGAAGGAAAAAATATTTTACTGAAATTGATTAAAGGGTTTTCTGAGGAAAGGAGTTGAATTCTGTTGACTTTCTTCTCTAATTCACAAGAGCAGCATCAAAATGCAAGTACACAAAAATAAAATATCTATATTATGGCTGGAACATGTATTTATTAATACACACTTGACAAGCGAATTTCAGAGATAAATTCAGAAACCTAAAAAGTAAATGAGATGTTTATTTTGAGTGTCACAGGACTGATTTTTCTAGCTGGATGAAATTCAAAACAGTGAACAAATACTTTTTCTTTACCTTAATACTTCCTATTATAACACTAAAAGCATATGTTATACATGAAAATTTAGTCATGTTCAGAGCTGGCACTGGATTTTATTTTTTCATTTTTACAAATCCAAAGTGAGCATCATCAAATGTACAGATTCAGGAGATGCATGTCAAAAATTATAAAACACTGTAGTATCAAGAAAAGCACACACATTCCTCACAATCTATTATGTCATCTTTAATACATTTCATAGGTATCTCTGCCTCCAGTTTCTGCCAAGCACAGGACAGAGCTAACAGCTTATGAGACACACACAGGGTAGTTCAGACACATTGAACCACAGACACCTACCTAATTTTGCTCTTCAGGAAAAATCTTTCTTAAGTATCTGTAAAGCAGTACAAGAAAGTATAATTTAAAGTCCACCTCTGAGCACTCATTCCTTAAATAATAGGATTTTTGAGAGATCTTTTACACAGAAAGGAATTAAAACCAAACCAAAACAACAAACCCTTTCAAACACATGCAAACCACACATGAAAAACAAATTCAGCTTTTAAAAAGGCTCCTTCCAAAAGGTCAGAAGGGGTTTTGAGGCAGACCAGTTCCCCAGTCTAGCACTGTTGTGAATGCTTGTGCTGGCACAATACAGTGCCCCAGTCTGCAGTGCAGGACCAAGGCTGGCACAGGGTGTGCTACAGCTCCTGAAAGAGTTAGGCCACTGTTTCACACTATCCTTTCCACTGGACACAGTATCAGGGGGGCTTGGGTTGTTTAAATATCCTGGATTTTTTAGCCGTTTTAAGACCAGAGCACCAAGGGTTCTCATTTTCACTGCAGTTTCAGCCTGCAGAGACTGGGACATTCTGGAACAGTACTAGACAATGCATATTTTAATTTCTTAAGATTTTACGAAAGTAGAGTTTGATCCAGTGGATGGCCACTCGTAGCAATCTACAGTAAAAGTCACTGGATTCACCATATGTCAGCACAGACCAGTGCAGTTCTGCCAAAAACTGTATCTTAACAGGCTTGTTCCCCTCATTAAAGCAGAAGTTCTTCCCTAACTGTGGAACAGAAGACTACAGAAGAAAACTGCATTCCTTTAGGCTTCATGCCCCACAACATTCCAAATTTGCTGAATGTAGTTGGATAGATTTGAAGTTCTCCATTGCTTTCTTCTTTCACTTGTAGGCCATAAGTCGCAGAACATTGGCATGCTGGCCAACAACATGAAAACAACAGAAAAACGGGAAAAAAGGTTGTTTACTTATAAACAACAAACAAACGGGAAAAAAGGTTGTTTACTTATAAACAACAAAGAAACAGAAAAAAATCCAAAACAACAGGATTCCAATTTTGCAAATTGGGTTTTTTAGCTCTTAGAGCTTCTTAACAAAGTTGCAGACTGGAACTAGTAGCTAATTGAATCCTAAAAGCTGAAAAAAACCCAAACCTCATGGCTTTGGATTTTCATAACCTGTCCCATTATGAATTTTTATCTAACTTCTTCCCTCACAAACAGGGTCCCATACAGTAACCTGTTCAACACTCCAGCAAACACTACATCTTCAGAAAGAATCCGCAGCCTTTCCACAGAAACACGCCAGCTTTTGGAGGAAAATGACAATTGCCGAAAGGAAATGAAATTTGAGCCTTCTGTCAGAATCTGCAGACATAGAAGAGCACGTCATTTTTCTGCTGATAGACCATCAGGTAAGATTACTGAAGGAAATATCACTAGTGGCCCTCTGGGCAGTCTTTTCATATTTGATGGACCAGAATTTTGTCACAGGTTAATGCTTGTCTGCTGCCCTGCCCCTTTAAATTAAATTAAATTAAATATTTTATTGGAATTTTCCTACTTGCCCTCTGTAGAAATAAAGTGATGCAAAGAACCCAGCTTGAGGTGGATTGTTTGTCCGTCTAAAAACTCCCCATGTAACTGATAGTCAACTTACCTGGAGAAGAATTCATTCCTTTTTTTTTTTTTCTGAACTTTCCACTGAACATTCTTTTTTCAGAATTAAGAAGGATACATGGGTGATTTATTTCTTCATACAAGAGCAGGCAGTGACTTCAGTTTTGTACGTACATAACGATCCAAGTGTTGTTTGATGGAGAGCAGTTACTGCAGAGGCATCACTGCAGGAACTCCCAGATGCTGAGGGCTCAGGGCACACTACGAGGAAAGGTTTTGGGAGGTCACACTCTGGTCAATGAGCTGTGGCAGGGAATACACAACTGTGGGAGTACTGTGAGGTGTTTTAACATCCTATTTATTGCATAACAATTTACCTGTTTAGAAGAAGGTGGATGCCTTTTTCCCCAAGTGATCATTTTATCATTTAATTAGTTTATAATGCACTGAGTCAAAGCCAATTCATGAGAAAAGCTTCAGTTTAATTCACCTGCAGTTCAAGAACTCAAAGCCCATTGTACCAAATAATTCCAAAACTTGATGGTCTGTCAGAAAGCAGGCATTCATACTACAGTAGAGTGTATTACAAACCTCTCCTCTCCTTGACCTTTAACTTACTTAACTCCCTTCCCTCTTCATCACATAGATTATCTCATCCTGTGGCAGACGCTGGTCACACACTGTTCCTGCTCCTGATGTAACATGAACTGTGTCCCCATGAGTCTGAGGAGTCACAGTGATACCTGATGGCCTCCTGTCTACACTCTAACTCTACCCATGTCCTTCTGACTTTAGGCAGAACATTCAGTGGAGTGGTTTTCTATCACATTGAGTGCATTTTTCAAATGTCAAACTCCACAAACTGAAATTCCTGCAGACAGAAAAATTCTTCTCTCTATTCCTGAGAAAAGGTCAGTATTGAATGGAAAGTTATGTATGAAATTCTCAAAATCAGTCAAAATTCCACACAGAAAGCAAATTGCAAAACTGAAATAGATCTTATTTCTCAGTGCAAGTAAAGCATTTTACATGGTAGTGCAGCAGAGAGAGTATTACTCCTGTGCTATATTGAAGATATTTTTTTGAAGACTACAGATTTACCAGCAAATTCATCTGATGATGACTATTGTCAACAACTGCTCAGAGTTAACCTCTTTATATCTAAACAAATAGAGCTTCACTTCATGCCTTACACAATTAACTGTATGCTTTTGACAGACATAAAGAACTGTGGTCTCCAGCAAATCTACATCTAGTTCCAGTTTATGGAATCCAGATTCCATTTGGGTCAGAACTGTGGTGCCTTTATAGAAAATTGTAGGATGAGCGTAACAGAAAACTTTTAAAGGTGTCAGGTGTTCCTATGTGGACATCTTCCCAGTCTGAGCAACCAAAACTCCCTAAATGAAGGAAAAGACTTTCACAGTCATCCTCAGGAGCCTTGTCACTTTAAATGTCCCCAATAACACTGCTGATCTGAAGGTACACATAAACGTAAGAGCTTGAAGCCAAAATCTTTACTATGT
Source organism: Corvus kubaryi (assembly GCF_017639235.1). Taxonomy (NCBI): domain Eukaryota; kingdom Metazoa; phylum Chordata; class Aves; order Passeriformes; family Corvidae; genus Corvus; species Corvus kubaryi. The sequence goes on along the minus strand of NW_024581126.1, from coordinate 3,810,294 downwards.
GTTAATTATCATCATTATCACACTCTGCTACAGAAAATACAGCTCGTGTTGCTTATGAATCCTCCCATTCTGTGGGGAAAGAGCAAACCTTAAATTCACAGGCAGTGCTCTAATGTAAGATAGGTTTCTGGAAAGAAATGGCAAAGATCCTATGGTATCATCTCTGGTCAATGTTAATTTTTATCCCTTGATTTGTCATTTTAAAATCAATATTCCATAGCAGTTATTGTCTAGATTTTGAATGCATCCAGGCTAAAAACACTTGCTAAGAACTGAGGGATTCTACACTCTTTGTTTCAGACACCCTAGGAAAAGAAATCCTGTATTCCAGTTATTGTCTGGCATTTGAGTTCAGTGTTGGCAAACTGGCCCCTGCATGTCTTTGAGGCATATGGAAATTGATGATGAAAGTGTCTAGTATAACTACAAGTATAATTTGATGAAAACTGGAGCAGTGAACTGTGAGAAACTGCTAAATCAGTGTCATCAAACTCTGCTTGAAAAGTAATGAAACAGAAATACCACTAGGACACAAGCAATGCAGTGCAAAGGCTGTGAAACCAGAGAGCAAATACAGAAATTAAGGAAACGTACAAGATATTATTTTAATTGTTGTTGTTGAAACACATGCCCAAAATACAGTACAACTTTCCTGTTCAAATTAACTTTACGGAGACAGTGACATCATGTCTCCTCCAAATTGTTGAAGCCCAAAATCTTGGCACAAGCTGTTCCAATAGAATATCATGTTTAGCCCTGGCACTCTCGCCTGTCTACCCATAACCATGTGCAGAGTAAGAACAGCACCGTGGCCAATGCAAATCCTAGTTATAGCTCGAGTCCCTGGGGGCAACAGAAAAATACCAAAATAGAAAACATGTTACAGTTTTAGAGCAATGATATTACTGAGGGAAATAAAACAAATGTAACCTCAGAAGTAAGATGACATTTATTGCCTAAAAGTTAACAATTTCTGAAGCTGTAAAAGTATAAATAAGACCTGAAGATGGCAGTGAAAAGATCCTGATATTGCTTTATTCATACATTCTGAATGAAAACAAAACAAACTTACATAGAAATCTGAGAGCAAGAGGACAAAGAAAGAAGATATTGTAACTTTTTTATATGTATGTTTTGTTTGCTGATGTTTGCCTACATCAGTAAACACACTCAAATTACTGAAAAAAAAAAGATTCTATTCAGTTTTAGCCATGTTTTGAGATAGCAAAATGTGTATGTATGCCCAAGAAAGAGATATAAGCGTGCATATTCATAGACTTGCCAGAAAATTTGTACAAAAAGATCACAGGGAGACAGAGACAGCTGGAAAAATTGGAGCAGGGGCTCTGATTTTCATGCCAGTGTTACACCTAATGCAAAGGGAATGCAGATGATGGACTGCAAGCTATATGTTATTCCTCCTGACACTTTGTAGTCTGCTTGTAGAGCTGAGCAAGGACTGGGAAGTAACAAAAAAAAAACCCCCAACAACCAAACAAAAATCCCTGAAAATCACACAAATTAACAACAAAACAAACCAAAAAAAAGGAAAGAGACACAAATTATAGAAATGGTGCTATTATAAATTAAAATATTTATCTCTCACACTTATTACAGTCACATCAGCATTTTCATATACAAAAGACAATGGTAAGATCAAGCAGTGGATACCAAAAGCGGATTGCTTTTAGAAACACTAGCTTCTAAAATTTGAAAATTTAACATACAGATGGCAGAAGGAATGAAATGGAAAATGACCAGACACAAACATCTCTTGAATGTCCTATATCATGTTTTGAAAGAATTATAATGAGACATTTCTGCACATGGATTTATTGAGATTAATTATCAAAAAGCCTAATTAGAAAGCTGTGCTAACAAATATCTAGAAGATTCCTTTCTATTAGGGAATATAGAGATAGGAGGCTTAGTAGAAAAAGGGGAATTGGAATCCTGAGAGGCCTTTCCGGTAATACATTCAAGTTTCTAAACTAATCTAGGTGCGATTTCCATGGGTTCTGAAATATTTTCCCATGAGGAGACCTCAAAACCTGTGTGTTAAAAAGTCATTTTCTCTGTTGGTTAACCCAAACTATGCAGTTTAGGAGCCTCCTTTCAGTGTTTCTTTCCCACCTCAGACCTATTGACCACAATTCCATCTTTTGTGATGTTATTACTGCAATTTAAAACTGTGATCATACTCTAAAAAGTACCTTCTAAAAGAAAACCAGTTTATAAAATCAGTTATAAGTCTCAGTTAGAATTTAACCAGGGTACCTTTGTGTGCCCCTAGGGAGGGTTCCTGTGGATTTCTGTTGTGCATTCAGACTTGCACACAGCACAGCCTTTGGCAGTAGCTGGGAGAGGCTGAGAGCAGAGGGTCTGTTTGTACCAACCTCATTGTCACAGTGACCCACCCACTGAGATGTCTCACCTTGGGAAAGGAGAAGTGAAAAGGAAAAGATTATAAATACAAAAATGGCAATGCAAAAGACAAAGGAAGAAGTAGGGATTCAGTTCCAACCTTCTGCAAGCCTGGTGGCATATCCAGTATAGGGCCAAGCCTACAAAACACTTCAGCTTTTAAAACAAATCCAGACACAAAACCTTTCCAGGTCAGCTTATGTCTCTACCCACAAGCAAGATAAGCTAATAATCTGCCAATGATTTTTTCCCATTTAGAAAAAACTCTTAGCCTTAAGAAGGTCAAATCTAGAATAAACCTGGACAAATGTATATTTAAGCTTCTGCCCAAGCTTCAGACTAAGGGCTATACTTTATGTTTTCGGGTCAGGGAGTAGAAGATACAGGATCACCTTCATCCCACTGAAATCCTTGGCTTCACTTCTGGTTAAATTGATAAAATTGAAAAGAGCACGCGTTCTGCCCTGCCTTGAGATCAAACTCTTATTTTTGAGATTAGACATTATCTATGGATATGAAAACCTTTTATTTAAGTATACATGATTTTTTAGCCAGCTATTTCATATGCAAAAACTATTAAGCCATACTATTTTATCCGCTGTTGTTGGCTTCTTTCTATTCTTTGAAGTTTGGCCTGTCATAAAGCTCTCTGTAAGCTTAAAAAGAAAATTTCCCACATATGGGGGTTCTACAAAGGGTAAATTACTTCTCCATATCTGGGGGTCTCTATCAAAATGAATAGTGTGAGCCAATGTACAGCAAGGGAAGAGAACACCACTGTCAGTCCGTGCTTTGATTCCTTCGGTCCAGAATCTACCTGCACACACTCAGGTTACTTTGAAGCATTCCCTTATTTTCTGATGGATTTTCATTAGTGTGCTCTTTACCACGTGTTTGTCGGATCTGAACGCTGCAGTTACCCACGTTCAATACTGCCAAATTAGCAAAGCAAAAATCAATGATTAAAGCCCACCAGCCACAAGATTCCCATAGTCTGCAAGCTGCTTAATTTCCATTTCTTCAAATACTTTGTTCTTGTTACGTTGTTGTAAGAGTCCCTGTGCTGTAATTCTGTATTTATTTCAGAACGTGTGTAGGTGCAGCACAGGCACTTATAGAAAGCTCCTGTGGCATTGCCTCTGGGTGAGCTCTGGTCTCCCCGAGATGAGTGTGACCCAAAATCTGCACCCACAGGGAGCTCCTCCTGATATATATACATCCTTCTGATACATATCTGATAGATATCCTTCAATACCAGGTCTTAGAGCCTCTGACAGAAGAGAACTCCAAGGTTTTGGGCTCTGGGCTCTTGCACATGTTGTAATCAAAAATTTATTTCTCTGTGAGACTCGCAGGAAAAAGAGTCAGGCTGTCAGGATTTTAGAAGTCTGGGTTTAAAAATGGAAACAACGGGAAAATATGCTCCTGAACTGTCCAAGAACTGATCCAATTGCCACTGTCTTAAAATACCTCTGGCCATACCGGTACAGATTTATTGCTATTGTTTTGTACTTCCCTAAGAGGAGTGACAGGATGAGAGTCCTTGGATGAGATATTTTATCTGATCTATCAAATGGCAATGTTTTGCAATGACAAACTGTAGCTACAGAATCAGAGGAGTTGGAGGGGCTCAAAAGATGCTGTTGAGTAGGTACACTCTCGATAGACTACAGTTTCTCTTTCAAACACGGGGCTGAAGCACAGGCTTCTCGCAGAGCCAAAGGCTCCTTTCAGGCCTAGCACAGCACACTTTGTCAGCTCTCCTCAGCAGCACTGAGGCAGGGCTTTGAGAAAGATGGGATTGATTCCTGTCCAGTGCCTAAAAAGCATCCCTCCCAGCACCAGCATCAATCCCCTGCAAACCAGAGCTCAATCTTAGATTTCTTTCTTCCTACTACATCCCACTCTTTTCAGAGACAATTTGGGATTTTCAAGGAATGCAGGATCCATTTCCTTTCAGATTCTAAATAAATATTTAGAAGTCAAACTTGCTCCTCTGAAAGAGGTATGAGTTTTGCTGTTAGTTTAAACAGAAGTGAGAGAAAGTTGCAGACTTACAAACCTGCACCTATCAGATATATTTCCCTTTTCAGGCTTGCAGTTTGAGTCCAAAAAGGTCACTTCAAAAGCAAACAGCAATGTAATGTACTTGGAAGTCTCCCTAAAAGTGACAAGAGCAAAGGTGTCACTGTTGTCACTGTGTAACACAGGATGTTGATGATGGTGTCATCTAAGCTGCACAAATCTATAAAGACTCTCTTTTAAACAGTAGCTGGTGCTAAATCCAAAGTTCTTATTTGTGAGTTAGAGTGTTCCACCAGCACTCAGTGATTTATGCTGCCTGCTCCAGAACCATGCAGTTCAGGATTTTTTTTTCTGTTAAGCTCACACAGCAGTTTGAAAGTGTCATCCAAGAGATATCAAGGGAATCCCAGCCAGCAGTTCATCCATACACAGCCTCCTTTAGCAAAGCCAGGATTTGCATTTTCTATTCCAAGACAATTGTGAAGTAATGGACCTAGGCATATTTTATTAACAAAAGTCTCCATGTCCAATAATCCACTTGTCACTATTCTTAATTTTGTCTCTCACAGCATTTATTTGGTACAGAAGGATGATACATGCTTTATTTTAAATAGCTACACTGGAAATGAATATTAGAAAATCCTATATTGTATTTTACCTGTCAGAGGTCATCAGAAGCCATATTTCAAGAAAACTGAAGGCATTAGATGTAGTTTGCCCAGCAGATTAATACTGAGCTGTGAACTTTCATCCTCTGCAGCAAGATTTCCATCCAACTGACACAGAACTGACATGCAGTAACACTTACAACCAGGGGGATCCAATTTAGACAGAGTTCAAATGGTTTCAAGCTACTCATAGGTCACAGAGGTAAAGTATGCATAGGAGAGCTGGCTTTAATCAGAAGGTTTTCAGTAATGTTACACCAGAAGTGATAGGCCACATTAAAAATGAGCTGAATGCTAGGCTGAAGAGTTAAATTACCAAATATATTTAAATATTCCAAATATATTCTTTAAGATACTTTCACAAGCCCAAAACACTTTGTGGGTTTTTTTTCAGAACAATACAAAAAGACATGGAATTCTGCATGAGCATAACAAAACCTTCTCTCCTGTGTGGTATCGTATCTGTGATGTCTATCTTCAGAAGCTTTTGGGGAAAAAATGTGATCCAAACCTAAAACAAAACAGCTTCATTGTGAGTGACAACTTGGAAATAATTCAAAAAAAGACTCAGCATTTTCTCCATAATGGTACATTAGAACATAAGAAAATTGAGAGGGACAGGCAGGATTATAGTGAGAGAGAGGATTTAGGAATGTCCAATTTTAATGCAGTTATCAAATGCTGACCTACTTGTGGAACAGGCAGGTGGAATATCTGTTAAACATTTCATACCAAAGAACAATGTGAAAATGAGAGAACTCATTGAAAGACATGTCATTGAAAGACCATGTGTTATTCTCTTGAGACTTTTAAAGGTTACATTCCACCCAGAAACCCCTGAATCTGTCAGGTGTTCTTATTTCAAGTTTCCCTGATCAGTTTGACTGCACCCAAATGAGCCCTTTTTAGGCAGATAGGCTGCAAGCTTTGTCTCCATGCCATTAGGTATGAGAGGAAGTAAACTGGGAAACAGCTTGGTAATACAAGGGAGAGAGCATCACGCCTTCTGTACAGACACTCCTGCTGGTTTGCACTCTGTTGAAGAGCTGCATCTCAGCAGAAATACAACAATTACTGCACAAAGCCTACCAGACAAGGTATGTTGAGTTTCTGAAGATTTTCACCGAGTTTTGTTATGAAAAAGATTAAAATCCTTACTGCTGTGCTGTCTACAATATTCTCTCTTCAAAATTTCAAGTCAGTGCCAGGAAGAGAAGGGGGAACTTGAAGTCTGTCAGTAGAAATACATTGCTGGATCTCATGTCACATTACAGCAAATGCATCTCAGCTCAGATCAGCAAAGCAAAACAAGGAATATGGCAGAGTGGGGTCCAGGATTTTCTTACTAACTACTCACCCAGAAGCAGCATCACAACCAACAAAAATACACCTTTGTATTAATTTCATTGCATCCTGCACTGATGATTTAAAATCTATAAGCAGGAAAGAAAACATAAGGAATTCAAACCCAGTGTTTTCTTGAACAGGATAAATTAGGGCTTGTTGAGTTCCTTGCTATTAGAAACCAGATTGTTTTCAGTACCTGGATTACTACTTTACCTGTTTCAGGTAGCTCTTTACAAAACTCCAAAATGTGTGATACAGGCACAACTTTAAACATTGGACTAGCTAAAGTGCCTCCGTCTCTGTTAGTAAAATAAATATTTAAAACTTTTCCCCAAACTAGCAGGCTTTTAAAGAACAATCCATCACTGCTCCCTAAGTCCATATCTATTTTTCTTTCTCATACCGAATGAACAACTGGTTTATCACAGTCAGAAAATCACTTGTTTTACAAAGTTGAGTCTTGCATTTATTGTGCTCACTCACTGGCCGGACTAGTATCACAAAATTATTCCTCAGTTCTAATCACACTGCACCTTTCAAACTCCTACACATCCTCAACTCTGTAGGAAAAACAGCTTCACTGTGTGAATAGTCCACAGAAACTAAGTATTGTGAGAATCTTTCTTTTCTTCCAGTTTTTCAGGTCATATAATTCTTGAATTACAAAAAAGGGTGATTTTTCTTACTTGTCATTGGCACCTTGTCTTAACAAAATAAGATTCTAAGCCAACAAGTACTAGCACCGTCCCATCATTCCAAATCCTCCACATAACCTGTTCAGCCCTTCCTATATTCACACTGTGTAACTCTGAAGCCTTGGATTATCTGTGTTTCAATTTCCGTAAGTAATTTTACAATTCTGTGCTGATGGACATATGAGCACAGGGACAGCACCTAAGAAAAACTGCAGCATACTCTTGTTATTAAAACTTTCTACAACGAAGTGAGATTCAACTTTCCTTCTTCATTTTTGCTGGGAAAACATACTACGTCCTACTTGGCCTTTTAACACATCCGAATGACTCATGACATTTAAAATTGAGTTAAATATTTTTCTTAGCACAGCTGTATATGTTTTATTTCATAATTTTGCCAAGATTTCTCATATATTCTTCCAACTATTACAGTTTTCCTTTAATGTTTTTAATTTTTAGTTTCCATGGTTCCACAAAAGAGAAGTTGCTGAAGGAGCTCTGAGCTGATGGCTGGAAGTATCTCTTTATTCCACTCCACAGCCACCTAGGACCTTGGATAGACCTTAGCAAATCCTTTTGGGCATCTTTTCAGAAAGCAGCCCATTAGACTCTAGCTCCAGGTCTCCTCCTGACGCACTCCATCATTAAAACGCTATCTAAGGCTCTCTTATATTCTCCCACTAATCATGGGTTATGTTAGCTCTCCTTCTGAACACAAAAACCCCACAGCAACTGGAGAATTCAGAAATTAGCACATTCACAACACAGAGGAGCTGTTGCAGCTTAGCTTTTCATTCTCCTTGAAGGACTGCATTTATTTTCACATAGTGAAATAGAGAAAAATAATATATTGTTAGGATGCATCTGAGATCAACTGAATGTGGAATGGGAAACACGTTTAGCTGCACTCTCAAAATCCTTGCTGGCAGAATGTCCTTATGTGGCAGTGGATGGATGGGGTTCCCTTCATTCTGCTGCCGAGTGACTTCATCCCATCCTGCTTCTGTCAATGATCTGGCTTCAGTCACTCATCTCCCTTACCAGGGCAGCACATCTGGCAAAAAGGTTTCTGTGCTAAAGAAAATCCAGTTAGTGCAGAATGCTTCAGTACATCCCTTCCCCAATGCAAACAACCATTATTCACCACCAGATCCTCTACATTTTACACTAGAAAGCCTGGGAATCCTAAAGCTTTGCACTGAACTACTTATTCCTCCAGCAAAACAGACTCCTAAGCAAGAAAGTAGAGCTCATCTGTAAGGCAGCAAGCTTTTCTGTGAAGGGGGACCTAAAACTGCAGAATGAACTGCCTTAGGAAAAGGATCATCTCAAATCTTCCCCATCATCTGCAACTTGTTTTAAATTTAACATTAAAAATGAATCCACACGTGTATTAAACACAAAAAAACCCTAAAACTCTCTGAATCAAGCATAAAGAGAATTAATAACAAACCCTACCAACCCCCCATCCCCCCAAACCAGCCTACAAAGCAGATTACCCCAGCTTAAAAAATCAAACACCTCCAACTGCTACTGAAGAGGTCGTAGAACCTGAACATAAAAGTTTCTTGCCCTTCCGCAGAGCTTTCTTGAGTGCCATTTAAGGAGCCAAGCACAGCACAGCCCAGAGCAGTAATTTTCCTGTAAAATAAAGATGGCAGAATGGAAACAAGTATGCCTCAACATCTACATGTTATCCATACCAAGCACTGCTCACAGACTTCTCTTCACGCTGCTTTTCTTTCATTGTCTTCCCAGGCTCTACTCAGAGCTCACTCTACTCACTTGAATGAATCACCCAGTTATGGCATGGCAGCTGAAAAATCCTCATAAGAATAATGTTTTCTTCATTGAATTAAAAAAATTATGCAATACCCATTAAACTGACATTGGATAGTGATGCTATAGGACATGAGATGTTTCAACTGATTAGCATCAAAATCTCTCTGTAAAAATAGTAACAATTACAGCAGTTACACCACCTCCACCATGTGTTTGCACACCATGTAAGAGAAAAATCAGCAGAGGATGTTTATGGTAGTCCTAAATATGATTCATCCATATGTCTAAAGCCTCCAAACCATTAAGCTATCCCACAAGACAAATACCCAAAATCATCCTTAACTGCCTCCATATCCAGAATAACAGAATGTGTGGATTTGAACATTCTGGTTAGCTGGCTCAAAGGGATCAAAGAGTCAATTGCCTGGGAAAGGATGGGAGCTGTAAGGGTTAACTTGTGGGCTACCTCAAAACACATCCGTGTTCTTTTGCAATAAAACACCAAACTTAAAGACCATCAAATAATGGTTGCATGATCTGAGATTTGGAAAACCTAGACACATTCAATTGCTTTCTCTGATTAGGTCCGTACTTATTTGGCATTACCAGAGATATCTCAATCCCTAAATAATTAACCTACAACCAATACGTATGAAATTGCCTCACTAAGCTCACTATCCAGGACTGTTTGCTGTTAAATTAGTAGAATAAATAATTTACACCAAAAAAGTGTGCACAGGATAGTGCCAATAAACCTGGGGGAACTTGTTCATTATTTGCAAGAAAATTGGATGAAACACAATTCCCCAAGTACAAGCCATTCTGTAGAGTAAAAGGTGTATTAGTATTATTGCAGCATGTAGGGAACAAATGAAGCCTCCTGACTGTTCTCTTCAGAGTATGCTCTTTTCATTAGCCTTTTCTCCACAGCTGTACATAAATACTTGCAGTATATTGTGCATATGAGAATCTAGGAGACTGAAAGTTTGCATACGAAGTATATTTCTGTAGGAAAAAAATCATAACAATATTGTAGTTCTATCATCACTCATTTCTGAATAAGCAAGGAGCTAAAAAATAGTATTTAACACTGAAATGACAGCTGTGCATCATTTGGAAAATCCACAAATCATTTTTTCTGGTGGCAAAAGTCACTGTAGCTCACTACAAATGCTCAACAAAAGTGCTTTGTAAATTTGTGATTCGCAGGATTTTTATCATTTTAAGATTGCTACAAAATGAAGTGTTGATAAAAGTTATGTCTTGTAAAAACTCATCCCTGCACGGTTACTCCTATAGACCTTGCTCCAGCACATAATGAATCAGTCAGCATCTTTGCACTAATGTCCCTGGGAGCTGGAGCAGGCCCTGCTGGCTAAGAAAAGCAGTCCTGACTCTTTGTTGGAACTCCAAAAATAGTTTAAGAATAGTTATTCAAAAGGCACGTTCAGAATTCACAACTGAAAACTGACATTTAGAAATAAATAAATAAAACTCACTGAGAACAGTTTGGCACAGAAACTGGTGCTGAGGTCAAAACAAAGTCCATGACTCGTGTGGGCCCATCTCCCAATAGGTTCTGGAGAACTGCAAGCTCCTGTACTCAAACTGCTTGCAGCGCTCCAAGGAATGGCTTTCCCTGCCCAGCAGGACAGAAGGAAGAGACTCCCCCTGCCCACTGCGGCTTTTGCACGGAAGCGCAGCTTCCCTGCCCTCCCTGGATCACCCTGCGGAGAGGTCCAGGCTGGGAACGCCCTGACCCGAGCAACAACCTCCAAGCACTGCCTGCCCTTCCAGCTGCGTTTTTCTTACGGAGATCCCAGCCTCCTGCTCTTCCTGCAGGCCAGGGACAGAGCCACAGATACATTTACCTTACCCAGGGAAGGTGCAGCAGAGTCCCTGGCTGGATCCAGCCCCTTGTCTGAGCTAGAATCAAATGCCAGGTCTCAGCCTGATTTGTGGTGGTGTGTTGCTTTTTTGTTATTTGATAGCAAGTATCCTGGGATGTGTTTTTTGACCTCGCTCTGTATTCATGCTGAAAACAAACAATCGCTTTATAAAACCCCAAACATTTCTCCTTAGATTATGAATCATGTAGTTGCATGACCTGTGTCCCAATGCTTCCTGCAATCTGTCTTATTTAATACTGAAAGAAATCATAGATATGAATGCCAGCTTGCCTGTTCTTCTAGAAAACAATACTGGGAATACCAATTTCACTCGTCTTTATCCCAAAAGAACAACAACAACAACAAGTCCAACAAAAAACAGGTGAGCCCTGTGGCGTAAAAGGTGTCTCAGTGTCATTGTTGCATGCAAGGATCAGATAAGCATTTGGTTTGTGCTGTCTCTGAAGACAGCTTTATCCAAATAAAGCATAGTGCATTTTATCATTCTGTAATGGAAAAGACTTGTCACTCTTTGAATATCATCATATGGTCGGTGGCCAGCAGATAATGGACTGTTAAGTGTCAAGGTGACTGGCTTTGAATGTGCACAAAACTAAAAATTATAGACCTGTCATTCCACAGGCAGGCCACAATTAGCTGTCTATGCAACTTGAAATTTCCATTTTGCCAGCTGAATAATCAAGTACAGTTTCTCAATATGGGTGCATTTTTAGGCTCTTTGCAGTTAGGATTTTACCTTTTTTATAAGGTTTTTCAAGTAACTGTGCGATGCACTTAGGCAGATGGGGTTAGGAGTGAACTGCACAGTTATCTACTCCCCAAACATACACAGGAACACATTCACTGATATTTTACAATCAACAATTTTTATGTTCATTTCCTCTCACTATGCTCTACTCTATATTGTTTTTGCCAGAGATGTGGTGCTAAGGAACACAAGCTACACAAAAGTCAGAGCTTCAGACTTCCTAGCTGTTGTTTTCTATCGGCAACATAATATTCTTTTTCTACATTTCTCTATTAGTCCACCCTGATATGAGTTAATAATGCAACCTGACTTAGAAATAATATGTTTTCAATGGCCAGCTTCAGAAAGGAAAATTATTTTCTTTTGGGACAATTTTTTTCAATATCACTAACAAACATTTAAGGTGGTTTTGGCAAAGACATTTTATCTGCTAAGAACAGCGAAGATAAGTACACTGATATATCCAGAATGACTATTAGTCTCTGCTTGGAAACTAAAGAAGTAATGCAACCAAAAGAGTGGAGAATCCCAGGACATACATTAATGTATGTACTGCAGCCCTTTTTGTCCTGGACAAGTAGTAAGCATTTGATGTCTTGGAGGCCATTCTTGAAAAAGAAATTGCTAATAACATTGTGCCTGAACGTGAAAATAAATAAGGCTAAATTCTGGGTTTATAAACAATGTAACACCAGGACAATTGCTGCTTCAATGCCTTTTTGATATGAAGTCCTTTCTAAAGAAATTTTATTGCAAATGTTTTGGTTTGGGGTTGGTTTGTTTTTTTTTTTTCCTTTTTTAGCTTAGCCAAAGCCACTTGGAATAACAGAAATACATCTGGGATCATCACTGGACATTGAATCCAGCTGCTCTATGAAGCCTTCCATTTTTATAGTGCTTCATATATTGATAAAGCCTTTGCATGCAGTCCTGGGAGGTACAGGGGTACTTTGATTATCTAAAGAGGGCTGCTGATCACCAAAGTCTATGGCTGAGCCTGTAATTAAATGGCATATGGGCTGAAGGGATGAGTGCCTCAAGTGACAATGGCTTGAGGAAGCCCTGGGCTTCTCTCAGACCCACGCTCATTTCCTTTCTCACAGCACAATTTACTCTTCCCTCATTTGCCCCATTTAAGTGCTCCCCCATCCTTTTTTGATGATGACTTTTAACAGCAGTTATTTGAACAGTATAATTTACAGCAAGTCATGAAAATAGCTGTATGCACAAAGCTGAAGACATGGCAAATTACAGTGACAGAGCAGGAACAAGAGGCTGGGGGGAGCAGAGGGGAAAGTTCTTAAATTCACACTGCAGAACTACACGGTTAGCCTGAATTTGCTCTCTGCTTTTTCTCCTCTCTCCCTCTAGAAATAGAGGGTTAGGCCATTAGAGAATTCAATTGGTTCCAGATGGACCCTTAACCCAGTTCTTCTAATAAAAACATTTTCCTGTTAAACAACCTGTGTCACATGGAATAGATGAAATTCATCTTTAGTATACCGCCACTGAAGCCTGGAAAGACAAACCTAAAGTATGAGGATCTTTATCTCAAATATAAAAGGGTAATGCAACAATGATTTATCCCACAATTAGGCAGTGGTAATTAAAAAGTAATACTAGAAAAGGCATACAACACAAGTCTCTAAGAAAAGTTATAAAAAATAATATGTCTTTTTTAAAGGCAGTGGTCCATTTTGAACTTTTATATTATACTTTTGGAAAAATCAAAATATAACAGTGCATCTTTTAAGTCATTTTTTTATGAGCTACTTCCATTATTAAAATATTTTGTTTCATTTTACTTCTGTTTTTTAATACATAAATCAAAGACCCAGCTTTCTTTGTATAGAAATCGCTGACAAAAATCTTCCAGTTGTCTCATCAGACCACAGTCAATCCTTTTTACACACTAGACCACGACTTTTACTGTTCTAGATTAACATTTAAGGTACCTGAAAAACAAAAAGAGGCTGTGATTTTGCATTTGGTAGCAGGTTGCTTAAGTAGCTCCCATCCTCCTTCCTTGCAGCCTTTGCTCAGCTCCTCGTGCCAACCAGTGTTTTGGCTGGCACAGTCATTTGTGTTGCCATGTAGTCAGCATATATTTTATCTTTTACCAGCTGGATCTATTCCTTGATCAAGTTCACTGTACTGCTGTGCAAACAGTTGTGGCAGCAAAAGCAAGAGCTGGGAACAACCTGCCAGGAGGGGGGTAGATGCCCGAGCTGCCTAAGCTGTGGCTGCTAGTGAATAAATGTTCTCCGTACCACAGCCTGTGTAGGATGTCTGTTTATTCAGTTCCTCAGAGAGCTTCCCTTTGGTTCCAGTTGCATTCAGATATATTTTATCCACACATCCCCTTTGCAACCAGTGCTGCAATTCCCAATTTACAGCTGCGGAACTGAACCGCAATGACTATTTTAAAAGTATCTTTCAGACACTTAAACTGTGAGTACCTACAATGCTTTCTGAATGACGTTTTAATTGACCTAGATGCTTTCAAAATTATTTCCTTAAAAAAGCAAGAAAGACATGGTTTCTAGGCTAGCATCCTAACCAGCAAGCTGTCCTGGCACTCTTTGTGCATCTCCTTCCATTTTCCCACCAGAGATGACTGTGATATAATTTATTACAATCATGAAACTGATTATGCATTCTGAAGTCAGCAGATTTACCTTAAAATAACACAGTGCCTCAGTGAAAACCATTACATGTTCACAGTGGAATTTGTCTGGGCAAACGAAAAAAAAATAAAATGCAACTTGCCTCAGGTTCCAGCTGCCCTCCCCCAACACGCACACACACTCTCACTCTGTTTTATTCTGTTACTATTTTTGTCCATTCTGGAAATTAAAAATTTTACAGAGTTTGGGTCAGTGGATATTCCCTTCACGTTTCTGTGGGGACCTGTGCTCAGAATGGTTTGTTTTCTGTTTGATCCTTTCAGTACTTTGCTTTGGGAAAAGGGAAGAGCTTTGGCACTGCAGCCGGGAGCATTTGTGCCATCTCAGGCTATGCAAGCAGCCTGCATGCTTTGCTAGATGCTACCAGAGAAAGGTTTGAAAGAAAATTTAAAAAAATCACATATTCACATTTCTCTTTCTAATGTCTCTTCACCTCAGAGGCTGCTCTGTGGCCAGACCATCCACAGAAGGCTGAAATCACTCTCAAATAAACTGGTCTTTGGTTAGATCAGTCACACACACACGCTGCCTTGTAAAAATACTTATTTACTTATTTTCACCAGAGCTTTCCTATGGAAGTTTATTAGCCTTGAGATAAGGAAAGCGATTACATCTCTGGAATTCCTGCTGAGAGCATATGGAAACATCTCAGAACGTCAGTTATATGGAAACTTAGGAGAAGGGTAAAACAGGGTAACTGGCAAAATGAAGACAAAGCATTTGCACAGCGGGATAGATTTTTGAACACAGAACTGTACAAGCTCCGGGGGGGGGGGGGGGCCCCGTGCTTTTCCTTCTTCAACTAACACTGCTTCTGCAGCTCTGTTCGTGATCCCTTTTCCTGTTTGTCCTGGTAGGCTTTTCAAACTGCAAGGGGCAATACTGTGATGCAAGGTATTCACCGGAGCGACTGCTGCTCTTCTGAGTGCAACCTCAAGGAAAAGAATCGCACCAGCACCCCCCGCTGCTGTCTGAGGTGATGTGTGTGAGATGCAGTTCCTCCAGCAGCACTGGATATTATGTACAGCCCGACGATAGTTGGAGAAGTTACCATGACACCAAATCACCCCTGCCCTCCATTTCACTGCGTGGCATTTACATCTCCCTTCGAGGTGAAAACGGAGAAATCAACACATACAGCACTAAATAAGCCTGGACCTATCCTGCTCCACCCCGAGTGTGGCCACTGGCTTCACCGGAGCAGGGACAAGCCCTTTACCCGCACCAAGGCCCATATAACTTTGAACCACGGCAAAGGACTGCGGCTGCTCCGCACACCTGATGGGTGAACTCTGCGCAGTTAAACTCTCGAAGCAGTAACGCTGTCAAGACATTCAGCTGCTAAATGAGGTGCAATTAAGCAAAAGATTTTGCTTAATTTCTGAGAATGAGAAAACACTTGCTAAAAACTACCGAGCTCTAAGTTCTGCAGCTATTTCACCTCAAAAGCCTTAGGTCTCCAAAAGCCCACTGCTGAAGAAACGCGATTTTCTTTCCTGAAGAAGAGTGTACACTTAGGCTCTACATTAAATCTAAATAATATAGCGACTGCACGTGTCAAGTCAATATCACAAACAGGGGCAGCGTGATGCATACCAAGCAGCGACGCTGCCCCTCAACCTTCCACAACGCTGGTGGGTTCCAGCACGGGAAATGCACCCGCTCGTTTCCCCAGGGGAGCTCGGGAGGACTCCTGAGCCCGCCCGTGCCACGGCGAGCGCCCGCGGCGGGCCGGCCCCGGGAGGGACACGGGGCTCGCTGCCGGCCCGGCGCGGTGCCAGCCCCGCTCTCGCCCCGCCGCCCTTATGGGCCGGGGCCGCTGCGGCGGGGCCGCCCCTCGCCGCGGGCTCGCCAAGGTCACCGCGCCGGCCGCGCGCGGGATTGGCTCCGGCGCCACGGCGTGTTATTACTGTCTGGTTTGATCGGAGCGGGGGGTGGTCTCCAATCAAACAGAGAAAAGGTCCTGGAGAAGGTAATTAAATCCTGTCAGAGGCAATTATCGGTTCCAGGGCCATGACTCTGGCACTGAATGCAGATGATCTGAAGCTCTATTCTTGTAGAAATTCAAGAGGGCTTCTGGCACGGATCAGTCAGACATAAAGGAAACAGCAGGCTTTTTGCAAACAATGCCGTGCTGTATTTTGAAGCTCTTTGCAGATCTTTTTTCCTCCCTGTTCTCAGAGTTTGGTTACCACTGATCAAAAATATTTCCTTCTCCCCACATTCTCATTAATT
The DNA here is from genome assembly GCF_017639235.1 of Corvus kubaryi. Classification (NCBI taxonomy): domain Eukaryota; kingdom Metazoa; phylum Chordata; class Aves; order Passeriformes; family Corvidae; genus Corvus; species Corvus kubaryi. The sequence goes on along the minus strand of NW_024581126.1, from coordinate 3,793,773 downwards.
TAATAGATAAGATTTACTTACGTATTATACACGTAATGACAAGCTACGTAAGAGAAATCTCGTTCTGAAACACTGCCCACTTAAAATGTCTTTCATCAAGACAAAACCGCTTTAGACAATAGAAGCATATCAAATTATTTTGTTTTACTGGAAAAACCAAAAGCATCAGAATTGGATTATGTATCCAGAAGGGCAATGGCTCATCTCTGAATCCCATGGATGCCAGAAGGGAATAAATAAATGACTACTTCCTACCCCACTATAATGATGCCAACACAAGTGTATCAGAAGTGGTCTGATGCTGAAAAAGACAAGCATTTCACTAGTACAAACAATACACTGTTTACATTTAGTTCCACAATGCCCAAAGTATTATTTATTGTATATTCCTTTTATTTTACTCTGATGTGACAAACCCATCTGACAAATAAAACCCCCATTTTTTTAACCAGAGATTAAAAATACCAACCAAAAAAAAGAAAATAAAATCTCACAGTTCTTCTTTATCAAAAGCATTTTCCTGATTTTACACAAGACCTTTTTTCACTCAAGTGTGCATCAAGTTATTTCAGAGCCAGATTACAAGCTCAGCTGTGACACAGTAAATCAGGATTGACACCATTAAAGTACATAGAACTGCTTTAGCTTTTACAGAGAGCAGAAGCAGAGCCCCTGCCTGTCACAGCCTGGGCTGCAATCACTGCCACATCCAGGCACAGGGAAGGGAAAAAGAGCTGGGGTGTGTGAGAGGGCTCGTGGGGAATCACCCTCAAACTGTAACTGTAGGCCTTCCTGAGCAGGCTTCGCTCACTGGCAATACATTCTGTTCCAAATGATTTATACTCATCTCAAAATATTATTCATTTGATAAAAAACCACATGTTTACTAAGCCTTTCCTTTCTCAAGAGTTCTGATTTGCTGAACTGACTTTGTAAACTGCTGTTTAAATACAAATATTGCTGCTGCTAAAACGTTTCCCACACTATTAATGTGAGTTCTCCATTATTTCTGCAAGGGCCCTGGGGTTTTTGTCCGGTCGGTTCCCTGGCTCTCCCCGCAGAGGCCATGCACTTGCATGGCATCATTTCATTTCATATGAATGCACACCTGGAGAGAGGGGATTATAGCTGCCGTTTCACATTTCCTCATGCAGATAAGGCATAGGGCTGGTTGAAAGAAATGAATTAAAGCTTTTCTTTAACATTTCAGTCACCTCATAGTGTAGGAAGAAGGTGTGTGTGCATGTGTGTGGTGGGTCCTATAATCGCTAAGGAGGCAACAGATTATTTCCCCTCATGAGCAAGCACAGCAGAGGGAAAGACCTTTCTCCCTCCGACCATGCCTGGAGGCAGATCCTTCTGTCAGCCTGACCCACAGCTCACTTGGGGTCCTGCTCCTGCGTCATCACGGAGCCTCACGAGGGTCCCCTTTTGACCAGTGAACCCATATTAAAAAAAACTCAAGAAAGAAAATTGCACAGAGAAGCATAAAGGGAGAGATGCTCCCATAAGTCTAACAGCTAAAACTCAAACTCCATGAGTGTTTATAAATCCATATAAGTGCTTTCAGTTGCAGCAAGGAGGGCAATTACAAGTGTGGTAGCAAAGGAACATCTAAGTCCTTATAATTCACTCATTCTTGAATTTCAGTGCGAGATTACTGACAGAGGCATTTCGGTTGGTGATAACCACCACAGTAGTTTCTGGAATTCAAGGCATTTGTCAAGGGTTGAACGAAGCATGAACTTGGTTTACACAACTGTCAGCTGTCAGGGAATGACTCCTTCAGTCACCCCCAGCCTCCAGCAGGGTCTAAGTGGTGACACATTGTCTATCACAAACTAGTCAGGCCTTCCCCCACGCTTAGTATTGGCACATTTTCCCCTTGAACCCTTTCGGAAAAGGAAAATTTTGCTTCTGACTAGTGTCTGTGAAGGAACATAATGCTGATCCTGATTTTGAAGAATAATTTTTGAGCATAAAATGGCAAAAAAGAACACCAAATAAAGCTTTGGCTTTACAGTGCTGTCTCTGTCCCAGCGCTGTGGTAACACAGACCCTCATCCGTGCCACTTTAGATTCTCAGCCTTGTCAGCATAAGCATGTGCATACTCCTGAACCATTTTACAAAGGCTTTAAAGAATTAGAAAAACTTTAAAAAATACTGATAGCTTACACAGCAGTGAACAAGATTATTGAGAGAACAAGTTGTCTTACATGAGCTCATTTTCACTGTCATTATCACACGCTCTGCTATTCTCTATAAAGGCACATCAAACCCAAAAGACTGAGCTCGTTCCCTGTTCTACAGATGTCAAAGCTGACATCAGGATTCCATACATTTCCTCTAAAGTTGATACCATTCTGATTAATTTCTTGTGGAGCTGATATGATCCTGATTATGCAAATGCTTGGCTATTAGAAGATAACCACAACGCCTTATATTTGTACCTGTATTTTAAAATATGCTCATTCATCATGTAATTCCTTTCATATATAAATCTGTGTGTAAGAGACAGAGGATATATTTCTGTTTATGGACCAGTAATTAGGAGAAATATCATTAAATGTTGTCACACCAAAATATTTGATTATTGATTCACAGACACAGTGTGGGACAAGTTCTTATTTGTATAAAAGCAAATCTTAATCATCTAAGTAAACTAGATATTTTGTTTATAATGTAAAAAGTGTTTTATTTCATGGATGCTCTCAAGTATTTTCAAATCTACACTTACACTTACCAGGAAATTTGAGCAAGAATAAAAATAAAACTTGAAAAAAGCATAAAGAGTGAATATCAAGTTAATTACAAATAAATACCTCCTAAGCTTTTTTTTTTTTTGCAGTATTTGTTTATGTGTCATTAATATTAATACTCTTTAAAACATAAAACCAGAAAGGTCAATAAAATAGTTGATTGCACCAACCATAAAGGGATAGATTCTTTTAGACAATCCACAGTCATCACATTACATACGTAAATTTCAAGGAGCCAATATCCAATTTTCTGTGGTTTCTTTCTTCCCACACATGTCACACTTCAAATTCGTTTTGACAACTAAACAATGTTTCCTTTATTTCATTATAATTCCCTTATCTAGAGTCAAAGCTTCATGACAATTCCATACAAAGAAACATGAAAAGACTTTCTGGTAGATAGGTTCCTTATTTTAAAGATTTCTTACAAAGATACATTGACAAACAATCCAGCTGCCTGGGTTTTCACAGGCAATACCTAACTCTTACCCCACTCACAAATCCCACTGTAGATCCAATTCCTGTGATAAATATTCAACCTCCTAAAAATACCCCCAAAACACCCCAGATTATTCTTCATACCTCATTTCTGCATGTTTTTTTCCCTTGAGGCTGAAGCATCTGTGTTAATTCCCTACCATCAGCATATACATTTTTAATTTACTAAATGCAATAAAAAAAATTAGTTGTCATTTTCATAAGATATATTCGCTTATACTTTTTTTCAGTTTATGTATAAATGTAATGTCATTCATAATCATGTAAAAGCATTAAAACATATTTCAGGATGGGGATACTGTCACTGCTTACTAATGCACAGCAGCAGAGGGAATTAATGCTTACCCAGGTTCCTACCACCCAGCAACTGCAGAAAAACTGAGGGCTTACCAGAAGAAAGCTGCAAAAATGAATCAGAAACACATTCTGAGACCAGTTTTCATGCCAGACTTGAGTCTAAGCATGTCTCAGAAGGAGCCCTGGAACTCCCCAGCTGTGGGCCCCAAAAGGGATGCCCCACCTTGCATTGACTGGTGAAGTTTGAGGGCCCTTTAGTCCTTTCCCTCCAGCTCCCACATCCACATCTCCTGCAGCACCAGAGGTGTCAGGAGATTTGTATGAATGCAAGCCCAGAATCTGAGGAGAATGAAGGAATTCAGACCTCCTCCTCAGTGTAAGGAAGGCTAGAATTGGCCACATACTCTGACCTATATTGCCGCCGCAAAACTGCAAGAGGCAGAAGGCACATGCAGAAGCAGCAGAGCAGCAAAGTCATAACCAGTAAGGAAGAGCTCAAGAAAACAGTCACAGTATCTTTAAAATCTCAGCTGGTGTATCCCCTGACTTTATGACACAGTTGAAAATTACATTGTTGTTGTTCCCTCAGTGCCATGCCATCGCGTTCAAGATGCAGTCTGAGACAGGTGGAAAGACCATTTAATGAATCCCAAACACAGGGTAGGAAGGAACCTCCTAAATCAAAATTAATTGCCTGCTATCACAAGCCACATCATCATACAATCTGGCTTATAAATTAATCATACTTCATTTTAATAGTACCTTGGCATCTTTCTCCCGTTTCTATCATCAAACAACATTTCTGGCATCTCCCTTTTCCAAGGATAGAGGTCTCCTCAGAGATTTCCAGCCCAAATGTCTGCATCTAAGACCAGGTGACACAAAATTTGTCCTTGTGCCAATATTTTCCCTTCTCTTAAGCAGGGAAGGGGTTTTGTTTTGTCTGGTGTTCACTTCTTTAACCTGTAGAGAGCAAGGTCTCCCACAGTTTCCCTTTGCTGGGTTGAACACACCGAGTTCTTTGAGTCTCCTCTCTGCAGAGATGTTCTCCATCCCACTGAAAATCCTTGCAGCCTTTTCCTACACCTCTTTCATTTGGAGTCATATTGCTAGAGCAGGGGCAAGAACAGCATGCAAAAATTTAGATGACATGTAGCAGTGTCACACATATGACCTTAGCAGTTTGCTGTGCCTTTTGGAAATACTTCTCCAGGTGCATCAAACTCCTGCTTTTCTTCAGCAACCCACATCACAGCTGCCATCACATGGCAGCTCCCCCTTGTCCTGTGATCTGCAAGTAGATTCTTCTTTTTGTTGTCATTACCAATTGATCAGCCCAGATCTTGCAAAAGAAATCCTTATGACTAGTTTTTAAAAGCATAGCTTCATGCTTTGTGGCATTAAATGACTTCCCCTTTCCATTATCCTCAATCATCAAATTTGTTCTTTATGAAGTCAATCTCTTAATAACATAATTTAATTATGCTGTACCTGGTTTTTTCCAGTGTTATTATAACAATGATTCAAAGGTGGTCTTTAAAGAAACTTCCAATCAAAAGTTTCTGCTCTTAGAACATATTTTTCTAGAATTCTTCAACAACTTTAAATACGTTCCATTATTTACCTCTATTCCTTCCTTTACTGAATCTAGGTTTAAATTTTAAAAAATCCTTTACCTGAAAAATCTAATTCATCAGAGAGACGTGGCATAATTTATCTTTGGTAAATTCAGTGTGTGCTATCCAATATTAAATCAATCTCCAGAAGTTTTTGTTTGTTTATTCTAAATATCTTCTCTAAGTTCTGAATACTATTAAAGCTTGAAAAACAGGTAGTTACCTAGGCCAATCCTCACCTCCATGCATTACACTTCTTACACAAAACTTTTATTCTTCTGGCTTTTGGCACCATCTACAATTTTACTGGTCTTTAAAAAATAAAAAGGAACTAGAGGAACCATAGTTTCACATGCCCTTTTTTAAAAGACTTATTCAGGTTTTTCTTTTTCCTTCTTTCTCCCTGCCAACTTTTTATAATATACTTTCCAAGTTTTCATTTTATTTTGGCTTTGCTAAGATTATATTTTCATACTTTCTATTCTCATTAGGAACTGTGTTGCTTCCTTGACAACCCCACCACCACCACCATCCAAATCCAACTGCTTTGGCCAAAACTAGATTATCCTTGGTCTGTATCTCATTTACATTAAATACAAGTCCCACTTTCTTTCATCAACTTCTCTTCTTTAAAAATATAGAAAAGGAACTATTTACCATGGACTGACATTGATTTTTTTTTTTTCTCAAGACTTCTTGACTTTGGCACATGTCATGTCACACTTACCAGAGAATTTTCCTACCCACAACAGACCTCTTCCTCTGTTCATTGGCTTCTTTTCTAAATTCTAGTCGATTTTTATCCTTCATAATCCTTCAGATCATTACCCAGATTAACACCACAAAACTGGGCCTCAAATCTTCCTTACAAGTTTATACCCTCTGGCTTAAGATGCAAATTTCAAACGTTTTTAAACCAAAAGTAGAGGTTTCTGAGTTTTACAGTCCAAGTGATTCCAATGAATAGCTCTTTACTTTGATGTCTTTAAATAATTTCTTCAAAACCAGTCTGAGATATATTTCTCTTTAATTTGAAATTAATCAAAGGATGAACCAAGCAAGAGTTTTCTCTGTGAACAGCTTCTTATTATGTACTCACTCCTTATCAGAGCATAGGATTGCCTTTTATTTCTTCTGTAACTACTTGATAAAGAAAAGCAGCATTCTCGCACTGAATTAAAATCGGGTCCTACCACCAATTTCTCAGTTTTCCACCCATTTTTATGTGTTCTCCTCACTACAACCCAGTTCTAGCAGTGCTCTGTCAAACCATGTAACAGGGTTTTTTCCTGCCAACCAACACTTAGCCTGGTAGCACACAGCTCACTGCTGATACTTTTCCATTAGGTCATTGCTGAACTAACAGCAAAGCATTTTAGTTCCAAACCCCTTGTTTTAGCCATTCTGTCATTTTGTGTTACTTCACAGGTTGATTAGCACAGAAAGTCCCCAGTGACCTTAATTGCAATATTTCCCACAGGCACACATCCTTTGAGAGCCGTGTGTCAGACCCCACTGCTTCCTGCCCACCTTGCTTTCAGCCTGCAGTGTCTGGTGCCCAGTGCCTGCCAGCCATGTCCAATCATCTCACTGGTGAGGCACTGCTTAGCCCATAAACACTTCTGAAGTTCCTCATGTCATCTGCCAGTTCTCTAATTGAATTAGACATTTTTCTCAATTACCTTGCCACACACCTGATTATTGTTGCCACCACACTTATGCCTCTCCTGATTAATGCTCCTAATAAGTGCCACAAGGCTACACTGAGCTAGGGAAACTGTCATAAATTCTTCTGAAGTTTCATTTTCTTTTAATGATATATTAGTGCACTTTTCATCTCCTTAGTTTCCATTTAAGGGTAGTATTATTTCATACAGATATCAATAGTTCTTTATATGTATATTAACACAGGTAAGCTGCCATAGTTGTCATAGAGATTTTCTTTATACCATTTCCCTTTTATTAAAAGAACTTCTATAATTGTCACTCTCCTGCTTGAAAAGGCAGCAGACACTATGGCTGATAATGATTAGCTCAGAGTCTGAGCAGTGACATCAATGCAGCCAATCCCCACTCAAGGCAATGGGATTGAGATTTCATTCCTGCCAGAGCTGCAGTGAAGCATTAGGATCCACTGCAAGGTTTTTGAAATCAAACACCAAATCATTTAGTTGGCATCTTGTGGATCCTAATAATTGTATAATTATAATTGTATAAGTAAGTCCACCTTTGCAAATTCTCTTGATATTATGGGTACTACTTAAACAAAAGCCCCAGATAATATCTCTTATATAAAAGAGATTTGGGAAGAAACTCGAACAAAGAATAGGGTACACAAAAGAAAAAATTAAAACATTTTTGTTAAGGACCTTCCCCAATGCAGACTTTAAAAAAGAACAGAATTGTTGAGCAATTTTACACCTGTTCCCTATTTGACACTAGTTTATTACGACGTGATAGAAATACTTCATTTTAAAGCACATATCTCTTCTTGGGAAGTAAAAGAAGTGTAGTTCTAGCAAAGGTTAAGGTTTAGGGTTTTTGAAGAAGTCTTCTTTTTCTGTGATGTTTCATGACCCTTTTACCTTGAAGGACCCCATCAAATGACTCAGGCTGTCAAGAGTATGTTAGAAAGTTTGATTCTTCCACAAAAATATAAAAGTAAAGAAAAAAGTTAATTGCAGGCTGCATGCCTTTCAGAAAGCTGTTTCATCTCTGGATTAAGAAAAGAAAAGTCTGCTACTTTGGGATTAGTGTTTCTGGAGATGAGCAAAGGTAGGTGTTAAAAGGAAGATTCATTAGAAGGACATAGTCTTCTTGCCACTGAACATCTCAAACAAAATAGTATGTTTGAAACCAGCTTTGCAAGAGAAAATTCTGCAGTATTTACAGCTCTGCTGTGTGACAGGTGTTCATCCTCATGAACAAAACCTACACACAAGAAAGTGATTGGAAGAGACATAGTCAGCATCCTGCTTTGTTCTCTTCTGATACCTCTCTATTTCTGCCTGACCCAAACAGTCATCATAAAGAAGCTGACAAAAATTAAGGTAACATTTGACAAGTAATTAAAACAAGAGAATGAAACTGAGTGTAATTAATCTCTGTTGATTACTATATACACATTCAAATTCATACAGATATCATTTCACCCGCTGCTCATATTTACTTAGAAGCAGAACTGTTTAATAAACAACTGACTGAAACTTCAGAGAAGTGAAAAAGTACTTGCCCAAAAATGAAACTACAGTAATACAGAAAGAATATAGCTCTGGACTTACAGCTCTGGTCAGCTTTAAACCTTATTCATATTGCAAAAACCTGAGTGTAAAATCTCTCCTTTTGCGCTACAATGAAAATTACACTCAATCCTGACCATCAGCAGAGGCTGTCTGCTAGAACACAGTACACGTAAATGCAGGTAGGAGCAGAAACCAATTGGCAATAGAGAAAAAAAAATCAAAACACCAAAGGGTCTGAAATGCTTGCCCAGGCCCTAGTAATACTGACTCACTGTGGTCATACATGGAGACGTATTCCACATGCAAGCAGTTGCAAGCCTGCCTACCTATCTTGTATTTAATGTCGTGTCTCATATCAGCTACACAGCACCAAGGTGCCATGGAGTGAAGCTGCCACTGCAAGTCTGGAGCAAATAATATATGCTGAAGAAATAAGGTTGCTGCTTCCCAAAAATATTCTGTTAAATGCTTTGCTGTTCTCTCCCTTCCCAGGCAGCATAAGGGATTATTTTTCCATCAGGAAGAGCCAGGCTCTGTAATGCATTCCTAAAATTCATCATATTGTCCTAAATAGCCAGAAGATTGCTTACACTACCATGTTTAGCACATACTGCTGGCTTTGTTATATCTCAGGAAAGTTTTGCTGTAGTCTGATCATCAGTGCCTACCACTGTCCTTTTCAGGGTACTGACAGATTTTCTGACAATGCTACTCCAGCGTAGCACCATCGGACTGCAGATACCAAAGTTTGGCTGCCAAAGTAAAGATTTCTTACTTGCTTATAAGTGATGGTCACAGATGGGAAGAAATTGGCTGTCTCAGACTTTCCTCTGTGTGAATCCCCTCTGAGAATCTGAGAGAAAAAACTGCATTCCAGAGAAATGTCACACATATCTTTAGTTTCTATAGTCTACTACCCCTTTGCTTAAGGATATAAATTTTTTCCCTCTCAACAGAAAAACTATGAATTTCTGAGAAAATTCTTAGTGTACACAAAAAATAAACTGAAAAGCACTGCTTGAAAGAAAAGCTTTTTCAAATTATTTCAATCAAATCATATTAAAAATTTTATTTCAAATATACGATACCTTCCCTCTCCAAATATGGCCATATTTGCAAATATAAAAGCTGAGCACAAAGAAACCCAAACCGACTGAGGACAGTCAACTTTTTAATTGAAGATTCACTGCTGTTGCCTTATTTTCTGTTATTCTTCATCTGAGAACAGTTTGAAAGTTAAAGAAGCTTGACCCCAAGATAATTACTGTGATTTATACAAGGAAATATTGCTGTAGTTTTTCACCAACAAATTTTTAAGGAAAATAGAACCATTTTTTTATATGTTGATACATATTGCCAGAATGATAGAGCAAGACTTAGAAAAGAAGGCTTTTGCAGCAGTCTTCATTTCTACTTTTCATTTAGAAGAACACCTGTAGTGGGCAAACAAATGCAGTGCAAACATTCCATCTCTGGGGGCTGCAAGAGTGACTTCAGGAAGCTTCCAGAAGGTTCCCCCATGTCTGGCAGAGCCAATGCCAGCCAGCTCCAGGATGGACTCACCACTAGTCAAGGCTGGGCCAATCACAAATGGTGGTAACACCTCTGGGAGAACAGATTAAAGAAGAAGAAAAGAAGTATTGGGCAGATGTAATTGCAGCCAGAGAAGAAGGGGGTGAGAACACGTGAGAGGAACAGCCCCGCAGACACCCAGGTCAGTGCAGAAGGAGGGGCAGGAGGTGCTCCAGGTGCTGAAGCTGGTATTCCTCTGCAGCCCATGGTGCAGCCCATGGGGAGCCAGCTGCACCCCTGAGTGCAGGGAGGGCCACGGGGCTGCAGAGATCCACCTGCAGCCCCTGGAGGAGCCCACACCTGAGCAGGGGGATGCCTGAGAAGAGGCTGTGAGCCTGTGGGAGGCCCGTGCTGGAACAGGCTCCTGGCAGGGACCTGCCGACCCACGGAGAGAGGAGCCCATGCTGGAGCAGGTTTCCTGGCAGGACTTGTGATCCCCTGGGGGACTTAATGGGAGCAGGCTGCTCTTGAAGGACTGCACCCCGTGGAAGAGTGACCCACATTGCAGCAATTTGTGGAGAACCATTGCCCATGGGATGGACTCACACTGGAGAAGTTCATGGAGAACTGTCTCCTGTGGGAGGGACCCCAGGGTGGAGCAGGGGTAGGACTCCTCTTCCTGAGCAGAGGGAGAAACAACATTGATGAACTGACCATAACCCCCATTCCCTAACTCCCTGCACTGCTGGACAAGGAGGAATATCCCCATACAGGACCTTAAACATCACTTTGTTCCAAACCCCCTGCCATGGGCAGGGACATCTTTCACAGGACCAGATTGCTCAGAGCCCCATCCAACCTGGCCCTGAACACTTCCAGGATGGGGCAGCCACAGCTTCTCTGGGCAAGCTGTGCCAGGGCCTCACCCTACAGTAAAGAATTTCTTCCTAATAGCTAATCTAACCCTGCCCTCTGTTGTGTGAAGCCACTCCCCCTTGTCCTGTCACTACATGCCCTTATACAAGCTCTCTTGTAGCCCCTTTAGGCACTGGAAAGCTGCTGGAAGGTCCCCCCAGAGCCTTCTCTTCTCCAGGCTGAGCAACCCCAATTCTGTCAGCCTGTAAGAGAGGTGCTCCAGCCCTCTCAGCATCTTTGTGGCCTCCTCTGGACAGATCACACTGAAGGCTTAGGTTATCGCATATTCATACAATCCAGAATAGCATTGCCATCCACCTGCACTTACTGATCAGGTGTAAGCAGCTAAAACAGCTTTGACCAAAACCTTTAGATAAGATTAAACAAGTATATAATGAAAAGAACAGTTTGTGTGATTTTAGGTGCTTTCTCTGGCAGTAGTTTTGTCCTTGGTAAAATGAAGTTAGACATGCACCAAAACCAAAAGCATTGATCAGAAAGTTACATTACAATCCCAGGCAGTATTGTTGCAGATGGAGCTGTTGCAGTAAATTGTTCAAACGCAAAATAAACCAAAGAGGGTTTTACCTGTTTTTAATTTTTCCATACTCCGGGTATTAGAATATTTGCAATAGCAAAATACTTGCAATAGCAGTAGTACCTACATGTTCAATGGCTCACATACAGTTTAGGCAATTAGAAGCTGTTTTATTTGGAAAAAATACAGTAATATTGGCCAGCACAGCATAAGTCATGGTGTTACTTGTGTGAGACTGACTGCGATAAGGAGATTATATGAGCTTGGCAAAGTGATAAGCCTCTGTGGATTGAATAATTTCAGAATCTTGGGAAGACTGGAAGTGCTTTTGCTGCACTGAACAGCACAGAATGCACAGATCCCTGAGCCAGGGCTGAGCAAGCTACCTGCAGAACCAGGGGCAGCATAGTCACACCAGGGTAACACTGTCCCGTGGCTAATTACCCACTTTTGCCGGTCACTCTAATCATTTGGAAGAGGGGGTGCATGTGGCATAACAAACATCATCAACAAGCAAGGGAAAACAAATAGTACGAACTAAATATGCTGAAAAGAACCTAATCCAGAACACCCACTCCCATCATGCAGCAATAATTTATCTGAAAATTTCTCCTGCACACTTGTAACTTTACCTGATTTATTCAATTTTGTAAACAGAATAAAAGACTGGTAAGGCAGACACACCAGGGTATTATTCTAGAAAGCCACGTACAAATGGCAGAATCAGCATCAGTGATTTGTGGCTACTATTGAAGAAATTAGAAATAATTGCAACCTTTCATTACAAAACCTGTCATTTGGTATCTGCAAGCAATTTGGTGTAAAACTAATCTTGACGACTGAGTCATTGCCAACCCTAATAATTTGCTGCATAAACATTAAACCATATAATTGCTCAAGGTGAATGCAAGAATCTATAACATTAACTGTTGCTGTATCAGGACCAAACCATGCAGTTCTTGATTCAAAGAAATTGAAACTGTAGGATCAGGCTTTTAATTATTTTTTTTCTCTTTGAACATAATGTGGGTTAATATGAACTCAAATTTCAGCAAAAAAATCCATCAGTGAAAGACATAACAACATTTCCATTAAGCAAGCTTATTTTGGATTACTCACATGAACTGCTGAATTCACAAACACTGGGCTCAGGATTTTGCAAATTTATACCTAAACTGCTTCAGCAGAAAAACAATTTCACAATATGAAGATTAAACCCAACAGATTTTTTCCACATGTAGACTGTGGATCAAACATCCTCACCACACACAGATAATAGTTATGCCTGGATTCTACATTCTGCTTCCATTTCTAAACATTTTTCCCCCAGAAGAGTTCCTACCCTGTTTGCAATTAAAAAAACCCAAACCCAACCGTATACTTCATACCATAAAATATAATTGATCTGTCCCTTCACCACCAGAACTTTCACCAGTTTCTTGTAAAGCTGATGTAAAATCAGCATTTCTGTCATAAAAAAAATCAAAAAGCTCTATTTGCAGCCTATCCTGTCTTGCCATCTACCATTGTTATACCCTAATTAGTGTATGAATGTATTTTAACACACTGCTGTGGGTTTAAGCCCAGCTGGACACCAGGACACATACCTATATGTATATCCTGCTTTTCTGTGACTTCTGTTCCAAGGATTTGGAGAGAAAGGTGGATTGGCAAGGGATTTCAGATGCTCCCACAACATGTGAAAATAAAGTTCAAGTCACAGCATGGTGCAAAGCATTATTGGAAGAGAAAAAGAAAAACTCTATCCTACAATGTGTTGAAAGCTTCCCAAATGGTGAGAGTTATTTCAGAAAGTTTATTTTAGGTAAAAGAAAGCTTTTTCAAGGAAGTGGTAACATAGGATTACACATTACAAAAGGTTGCTTTCCAAAGCAAAGTAGAATTACTTTACTTATACTTCTCTTTTCAATGTATCCTACTTCTCTAGGACAGAGAGAAAATGTCTGGAAAAGGCTAGAAAATATCCCCTGGTTGACAGCACATATGTATGCATGTGGGTAGATTTTATTTTTTAGCAAAACTCCAAGCTAGACACTTGTTCCTTTAAAACATAAAATTATTAAAAGAAAAACCTCTTCTTCACATTAAGTACTTGAGTAAAAAATATACTGGGTGTCCACAGAACGATAAAGATTCCTCAGAATACTATTTTTTTTACACATTTCAAGAAGCCTTGAAAAGTGAAATGTTAGAAATTCATTCTACCAATTCTACCCTAAATCAAGTAGCTGCATCCCTAGGCCCAAATATGGCCTGTGTTCTTTAGCTTTAATCTGTCAGGATCTCAGGAGCTAAACAGTTTCTTCCTCTCCTCTCCTACACTTCTGAATGAATAACTGGGAAATGAATTTGACTGTGATGTTGTGAAAAAAACTTCCAAGACAAATAGACTGATTTTTGACAGTAAGCTTAAAAATAAAATGAAATCTAGAATTTTTTGTTATTATTATTACTCCTACAAACCTCCAAGAGACTATAAAAAACAGAGTTCTAGTAGCTACAATTAAGAACTATGTCCCTGGAGAGAAAAGGAGTCATTTTTTACATATTGAAGTTGTCCCTAGATTCAACCAAAGCAGGTAAAACATTTGATTTCTTTCATGCATTTCCAGTGCAAGTGACCTCTGTATACAGCCAGACACCTACATCAAGTGTAATGTTAGCCCTGTTAATGCAAACAAGTTCTTTATTGATCTACTGTAGTGAAGACTTCAGCCTACACAGTAAAATAACACGGGGGAAAATCCCTGTACAATTTAAAAAAGGATTTTTTGGTTTGAATTAGTGGTTCTTACAGCTCACTACCATCAAAAGCTACTTCAGTAAATTTCACATAAAAGTGGAAATCTTCAACCATTTCTGCATTTGTCATGATAGTCAAGTGTTCCAAGGTACAAATGAGTGAAACAACACAAGAAACAGACCGAAGTTTTATCTTATTAAAGCTATTCAAAGAAATTATTTCCCCTCTTGCACACAGTGGTGTGAATGTAACAGACACTGTGTGGAAGGTCTAGGTCACATGGGTACCAATAAACCATGGCTTCTTTATGGAACAATAAGGAAATACATACAAAGTTAAAAGGGTAAACTTTACAAGGAAGATCAGTAAATGCAAAATCGATTTTGCTCATTTATTCCCCTAATCTTGTCATGCTGTAATCGAGTTTCAAGTTAGATTTTCCCTGCCCCCTCATCTAGAATTTAAGCAAGCAGCATGTTAAATCACTGCAAATGGACTCTGGTTTTCTAGACCCCGAGAGAGTGTGGCTGTTCACTAATGTATATCTAAAAATAGTTTCTTTTTGGGCAAAGCTCCTCTTAGTGCTCCTGAACATTAAATGGTGAGCGGATTTTCAATGGTTGATCACCGTGAGATGAATTTTACTTCGAATTGTGCCCACACTGCAATTCAATGAGAGAAAATCAAGTTTTCTTACTTTCATTCTAAACAATGCCATTACCCCATTAATTCATTTCATTGTCTAAAGCATGAAAACCTGTAGGGTTTCATATTAAATATTTTCTTGGCTGTTACTAAGTCAAAAGGACTGAACACTTGAGAAGGCTTCTGCATAAGTCTGAAGGATGAGAAATACTTGCAAGGGTGGTCTTCTGTACTCAAAATCATTGCTATGGTTCCTCCTGCAAAGGTTCTCTCTCATCAACCAGCATCGAGCTTCAGTTACCAGTGCCTGTGTGCACAGAAATAGGCTTCCAAGTTTGTGTGGCACTTGAGAACCTTATAAAAATACAAAAAAAAAAAACAACCAACCAAAGAAAAACCCCCATTTTTTTGCAAGCTCATACAGATTAAGATTTTGTGGATAAAGCATACATAAAGCAGAAGTACAGTTATAAAGGAAGCCTCAAAATATATGTTATACAAATATTAAAGTTATTAAGCCTAAACTCCTGGAAGTCCACTATAATTGCTTCTTTTATACTAGCATTGCACTTCAACTACTGAATTCCTTAGCTTCCAAGAGCAGACTTATGAAGATGCTGTACTATTTGATTTGGCACTATTCACAAGCCTTGGCAGATGATCAAAAATAGAGGGCACAGAATGGCAGGAAAAGCCTTAAGAAACTGTCTGGACTGCTGTTGTTACTGCCTTCATAGGCAGAAAACTTGTAAGCACAGAGTAGCTGTATGATTCACTCTTGTTTAATTTTAGACTGCTTTTTTATGTATCTTGACAAAATAAACATCAGCATTTCTTCAACAGATACAGATTCACATCCAGCTTAACTCTCTTCACTTGCCAACAGGTAGAAATTTTATTTTTTCCTCTTTGCAATATTTTGGAATATATGAGTCATGTTGTACACCAACTGAAAACCGAAGACAAAACTGTTACAAAAAGCACCAAGAAGTAAACAGGACAATTTAAAAGGTACTTTAAAAAAATCCCAGATTAAACCATGATTAAAACTGGAAGGTTTAAAACATTCTGTGTATAAATATTCAAAGGACGTAAAACTGATTTTTGCAACTTCAAGAGGACCCAATAATAAGCTGGGGAGTCCTGAAAAGCTGCCAAGAAAACTGTGCTCATGTAGAATACCAGGGGGAGAGGGACAGAAGGATGTCCAAGTCACCCAGAAGCAGTAGAAGGTTGTCCTAGGATGCTTACACATGACTGGAAATTCACAGGAAAGCCTTCCATGTAAACAGGAATCCCCAAATATCAATACGATCATGAAAAAAGCTTTTACATGCAGTGCTTAACTCCTCATAAGATCACGCCATGTCCAGGGACAGGGCCCAGAGAAGATGTAAGAGTTGTTAGCCAACGTCCCGGTCCCCCCATTTGCTGCCACCAGCAGCAGGTCCTGGAGACTAAACCCACAGGGTTGGATGTCTGCCCTGCCTCTGCTGCCAGCATGAACCCTCCAAAACCTTCGTGGGCAGAGGATACTTCACTTCTGCTGAGCAGGGTCTGGTGGGAGCAGGGAGGGAAAGAGCAGGCTCATGACTATTAAGGGGAATTAATGCTCTGAGCAGTTTAACTCCTATTCAGATTTTGACTTGGAGAGCTGCCAGGTTTCCAGGGAAGCAAGTCATATAGAACAGCTGCTGCCCAGTTATGATCTTCTCTCTCCCCAGACTTCCTCCACAAACATAGAGCAGATCCTTGTAGGCAAGCAGGGCTTTTTAAGGCCCCCACAGCTGAGAGAGGGCCAGAGCTCTTCGCTTGCCTATGGCTTTGGCTGTTTGTCCTCCCCAGCTCTGCACTGCAAGTGGAGAAAAGCAGATTGTGCTCTGTGCAGCATGGCAGTGCTGGGTGATGCCCTTAGAAAAATGGGCAGTGGGGATGAAACACAAAATAAACTTGTCCAGTTAGTGCACAGCCCCTTCTGGTTCAACAGTTAGGAGAGTCAGATGACTGAACCCATAGCCCAGCCACCAGCAGAGACACGCTTTGTAAATGGCATCACACTCGGCTACAAAGCTCAGTCTGACTGCTGTGCATAAGAAATTAATCTTCATAGAGGATTGCATAAAAGCCATCCCAGAGTCTTCCTCCTTTTTCAAGATTTGGAGATTACTTTCCCTTTCCTCCTCATCTGCCACTCCTGCCTACACCATGCTTGGGGACAGACGTGTCTCTTAGCCAGCATGAATGCAGAAAAAGTGCCTTCTTCTGAACAATGCTTTCACCTCCTTATTCCAAGACTTTTAAAGTCTTTTATGGTCAACTCGGCTCAGATTTGCTGCACTACAAAAAGTGAAGCAAAGCTCCCCAAAGTCAGATGTTTTGTCTCACATCCCTTTTGAAAGAGAGCCTGAAGGCTCTAGTGTTAAATACGCTACTTGCATATGTACCTGTACAAGTGCATTAAACTGAAGATCTCTAAGTTAAATGTTCAAGTGCTTTACGTACTTTGACGTACTTTGACGGGTATTCTTGTGACAGTTCAACACCAGAAGCATTCCCTACAGACAAATATTTTTTACTGATTTCCTTCAAACTTCCTTGCAGAGTGCACTCTCTGATTATTGGGCTGTTGTTCTAAAGCAGAACTATGCAAGTGAGCAGCAACCAAGAGTGATGCATGCCTGTACAGTTGTATTAGACAAAAAATATTCATCTAGTGGCCAAATTCCGATTGCAGTTATGGTCCCTTAATGAAATTACATCTTAATGGAACTGACCTAGTTATACACTAAGACTACTGTACCTAAAATATAACATAGATGGAAACATATCCTTTGCCATTTAAGCTGCAATTTGCAATATTGATTTTAACCCCAGATGAGACCTTGATCTAACTAAGTGCACTGTGAATCCAAAAATCTTGACCTCCAGACCAAATATTTGTTCTTTATTATAAGTGCAAGCAGACCACCTCACATTTGGGTGACGGATGTGACCCAAATCTCTCAGTTGACACTCTGGTTCAAAGAGTAATCCTGCTGCATGCAGCTTTTTTTGGTATGAAAGCTACACCAGAATGCTCACCCACAGAAAGTAATGACTCCAAGTTCTCAGTGACACAAAGAACCACCAGGCTATTTTCATGCGAAATAAGAAAAAAAAAAACAAACCCAAAAGTTAGAGTTCTAGTTTGCAAACAGAAAAAGTAATCTTTGATTCCTTTATACCAGAGAAAATTAAGGGAGAGTGATTTCATCTTCTTTTAAAACAGACAGAACTGTTCGACCTCCCATCACAAGATCCTCCTGCCCTGATTGAGGCATTCTTGAAAGATTTATTCATTGTAACTAGAAGCACAGGAAACCTCCAGAGATTTGTAATACCTGTGTGCTGGTTCTCCCTATAGTAAGTGATACCTAGACCTTCCACAGGTATTTAGGTGCTCATTTCCTGCTGGTTTAACTGGGCATCTTAATGCCTTTACACTTATTTCTGCCTAACCACCCCTCTTCCTCCTAGTACATGAAGGTAGTATTACCTCCCTGCTTCAAAGACAGTTAATGAGAATGAACTACTGACATCACTGAGTCACTTCAAATTATATATGGTCACCTAAATAACTTTGAGGAGTTGGGACTCAAAGCACAGGCACAGTGCAGCCCCATAGAGTGGTGCAGGCTTACTACCTACAGTGAATGAGATTTCAAAAAGTAATTTAATCACAACAACAGGATTTGGGAATTAAAAAAAAAGGAAATTGTGATCCTAAGGAGTAGAGGAGACAGCTTCTCTAATTCTGCTCTGTGCCTTTCAAAGAATCTCTTTAAGGAATTACTAGACTTTATATGACTGAACTGTACCCTCTTTACAAAGTTGACTCCACATTGAAACCATGGAGCAAATCAAATGTAGTGGACCCTTTTAATCCAGGAGAGCCTCTCTACGTGACCAGCAAGACAGACTCTCTTTAAACTGATCGAATTAGTTTGATGGGCAGTCATAAATGTTCATCTCTTCCCTTCTTGCAAACATGAAGGGAGCAGCAGTGTCTCAGGACTCATATTCTGGACATCACTTTATATTAAATCATTAGAAAGTAAAAGCACATAGGAAGAACAACAGGAAGCAGAGGCAAATATTCTGCAGTACTATAGTTACTATAAACTTCAGTTTTAAATAAGGAAATCCATAGATAAAATCAACCCAAACAATCCGAAATATAATCAAGCTCATACTTACCAGAGTTTCAGCTGATTTACTTGAATGGAACCAGCATGGTCTGCATGGAACTGGGATTAAGATTAGAGTTGCTTGTTTACCAATACTTCTGATTTGTAAATGAAAATAAAAATATCACAAGTGCAGAAAACTTAAGAGCATTATCCAAGTTGTTAACAACTGTAGGGGACATGAAATTAATTCATTCAATGTCCCCAGACTTTTCTGAACAGCAGCAAATTTAACATAAATTTTCAAAATGTCAAACATGAAAGACCTCAGTCATCTCTAAGTTAGCATGTGACCTTTGATCAGTCATTTTTCTCTTGGCCCATAATTTCTGGGTTGTGTTTACTTACACATTACAATGTTGCATGGACTTAATATCAGTTAAATGAGTTCAGTGCTGCAAGGAACTCAACACTTACTATGGCTGGGAGTTTGATCTCAGGAGATGGGGCTAGAAAAGAGAATAATTTATCTTCACCACTACAAAAGACAGTAAGAATGAAAAATCCTAAACACTTCAACTATTTTTGCATGCCTCAGTAAGTCTTCAGGGTGAGATTCTGGAACAAAGACTTAACATTATTATTATTTAGTAAGTGATTTCAAAATGCTCAAGAAAAAGAGAATACTACTAAAGAGAAAAGAGAGGGAGAAAAACTGCTTTCTAATAGGAAAAAAATGTGTGTTCTTCCCACAGTAGTTCTCCCTTCTCTGTGACAGTTTTTTTTAAGCCTCCATAATGGTTTTATTTTTGAACAGGATAACACAGAAGTTCTTGGGAAGGTACTACTTCATGACCATTATATAAATTTTTCAACGGTGCAGGTCATATCAGAGAATTCTGAATTTCGCTAACAGAAAACATAACTTTCTGCCAAGATGACAATCAAGAAGCTTTGAAAAGATCTAAAACTTCATCAATGATATGAGCAATCACAAAAAACCCACCAAACACTTTTCCCAGAGCTCTGTGAGAGGAAACGGAAAAAAAAAAAAATACACCACAGTGTACATCAGCCATCGCAGAAGCACATATTACCTTTGCCCTTCAGATGAGCACCCTGCAAGTCATGAGTGATACATTGGACTCCTTCTTTTCCTCAAAACTTCTGTACAGAAGAAAAGAGTTGAGTATGCAGCAAAGTAGAAGCATGTGTACCTCGATGTCATCTCATATTCTAAGCAAGTATTGTTTTAAATTATTTTACTAACACAACAGATCACTTCTTATTACATCTAGTTTTCCACCCTTAGGCTGAGGGTCCTGTAAGGCACTGACAGGACCTTTTTGGACAGCATCCAACTGTCCCTCTTAAAATTGTGATGTTTACTTAGTGAGAACTAATTCAATTATAGTAAAGTGCAGCAAACAACTGAGATGCTCTGGTTTGATTTCACAAAGATGGGCTGCAGTGAAACTCCAAAATAAATTATAATGCCAAAGGAAAAATTTTTCACTGTTGTCAAAGTGTTCGGAAAGTGTTAACATGGTTCATTCATTTTCAGCTGGAATACCATGTTGAAAACATACTTTTGCTGGTCTGCAGTTGATTGATGTACATTACTCATATCAGGCTAATGGCACTTTATTTTCCAACAGTAACAAGTAATGAGTGACCTTGAGTGCATATTGTTTTGCTGAGAGGTTTTGTTGCTCCATGTACTCTATGAGCACCCCCAAGGAAATGAGGGCCCTGTATTGGTGTTTTTCAGCAAACCTCATTTCTTTCATGGCTTTCTGTAAAAGAATTTGATACAGGGATAGAAGCTAACCTCAGTGAGTAAATGAAATATTGATCCACACTACTCTGGCCTTGCCTTCACCTTGTCCCAGGGCTGTGAGTTACTGACTTTTCCGTTTTGGCTGTAATAGGAATTATTACAACAGGCCTGTGCGAGTAATTACTTGGCATGGCAAAAAGGAGGGTCCATCATATATTTCTGTAGAGACGTTAGTTTCCATCAGGCCAGCAGTCTGCTTTTTTGGCCCTGTCTTTCCTACTCTTGATTCAATTCCTTTAACCATCATTAATCAAGTTCCTTGTCAGTAGAAGTTTATCAAAAGTATTAAGTGAGCAAGGTTGCATGGCCTCCTTAAAAAAAAAAAAAAAAAAGAAGTCAAGAAAAAGAAGCACCAATTCAGGGCAGTAAATTTCAAAATATGGAAGGCTGGTTCCATGATATATATGAGTGTCTCTTCAGCTGGAATGAGCAGTTTGTTTTAATGATAGATATTGTAGTTTGAGCCGTGATAGAATCCTTCTCAAGTTTATATGCCACAGACTATCATTTATGAGAGACCATGTGCTTCTAAATGGTGAAGGTCATGGCTGATGGCAAAAGTAAAAGCAGTGGTGATTCATTAAAAATAGTTAATAGGGCCTGCTGTTGACAAGGATAAATAGCAACACCCTGCATTTGCAACCCACAAGCAACTAGTTTAGGCAATGCTTCTTCCATGTTTTCACCACCCCTGATTACCAGACAGCTGTGAACATATACAGAGACATCAGCAAGATTGCTTCCACCCTGCTAATAACAGATGCAGATGGATTTCCAGTGTGAATGACTTCTCTGGATACAGATTTTCCAACCAGCAGCTTTGACAGACTGACTAAACATCCAGCTCAAAGTGATTTGTTAGCTAATAATCAAGTTTATGCTGTACACTGAATTCTTAGGGACCAAACACATTTGCTTACTACCCTGCTGGGATTCTATCCTTTGGTTTGAACACCAGCTCATGTCCCAGGTGAGCCCACATGACATCAGTGGAAGCTTTGCTGCATAAAGGACACTAAGATGGGACCTCACAGCCTTGGAATGACTAAAATACTAATGATCTTTATTGTATCCTCAATCAGAAAAGCTAATTTCCTTAAGGTATTTTTGTACTATTCAGAGAATGAACTCTCAAAATTCAGTTAGAAAGAAAATATTTTAACTGGTTGTTGTGACGCTGTTCCTTTTTTTGTTTTTACTTTATTTTTAAAATGCAAAAACACAACGATCATCATTAAAACAGAGGTTTACTCCACTTAGTAAAATTTACAAATATAGCTTGCCAAACAGATTTGGGACTGCACTTTAAAAACAGAGTTTGGTGAATGTTCTCTCATGGACCCAACTCTACAGTACCTACCAATGATAGCCTATGGATTGCCTATGGTTTTGTTTGGCTGGTTGTTGAATACAGAGGGAAACTATTAATATATAGTCATTGACTTTAGAGAACAACTAATATATAGTCCTTATTTCCAGACTAAAATACTGGAGAGAGAGGTGGTTCACATTTAATTTCTGATCCTCCTTTTCCAACCTGTTCTGTCCCTCCTGGCATTTCCCTACCTAACACATTAAAACACATTAAAGTGAGCTATCATCATTTATTTTAGGAGAAAATTTTGTTGAGCATTCAGCTCAAGTCATTTCCTCCTCAAGTGAGCTTTGTCTCAACTATTTAGAGAGTTCAATTTCTTAGCTGATCTTGAAGCACCATCAAAATGAATACAATTAATGGCTTCCCTAGGAGTTGATCCTGTTCTTCTTGAGTGGGCACTGGAACAGTGCAAATAACAGCAGCAAAGGGAAAAAAAAGGAAAAAAAAAAGAAAAAAAATGAAATCTTCTGGCTAATCAAAAATAGTAACAAAGAGAGGAAACGAAAATGAATCCATTAAGGCTTGGTTAATTCTGTCATCTCCAGTCCTTTCTTCTTCATATGATGCATATGCTTTGCAGCTGCCTAGGCCAGAGCAGAAATCCTGTAATTACAGAAGCTCCCTCACTTTCTTTCCTCTTCCTTTACTGTGGAAAAAGAAGGTTAATTTTTCCTTACTTGATAGCTGAATAGAAATGTTTTTTTAGGCAAGCTAGGAAATAGGTCCATGTTTTGTAGCTGATACCCCTTCTTAAAATGTACTTTTGTCTTAAATGTTTTCACCTTTTTTAGGCACTGATTAAATGCTATTTCCCTTGGCCAATCATCTCCAGAAACAACACCAGCCTCTAAATTAGAGAGGCAGACAGAGAAAAATATTTGATTACTGAGTAGAAAGGTAAATGAGATATCTGTTGTGATTATTTTAATGCTTATCTTTTGATGCTTCTATAAAAGGATCAGTTACCCTAATACAGTCATCTTGAGAAAGACAGTCTGCAGCGGTTACAAATTGACTTTTTATGGAGAAAATAAGACTGTTCCTAACCTATTGCACTGATATTATATTTTGTTAATATTTTATGAAATAAAAGTCCTCCCATTAAGGGTGGCAAATTGCTTTATAATTATAGCACTTCGCACACTAGAATGACTACTTCATTTTATGGAAAAAAGCTCCAAATACAATTTCATTATCATCCAGTGTCTTTTCAACCTTCTAAAGGTTTCAGCAGAAAGCACTGTTATATGCATTCCAATATATCCTTTTTCAAATATTAGTTCCATTTAAAGAAAAGAAAATTATGACTCCTGTTTCATTCTGCTCACTGTTAATGAAATAGTTGTGTACAGTGAACATTTGTACCTAGATCTAGATGAGTCAAATGAAGAACGTGATCAACTATAAAATATGGACCTTTTAACTTCTACATTCAAAGGTTGATTTATATCAGACTGAGCACTGAGTTAACTGAAGTGGTTTAGAAACAGATTTAGTTAAATCTGTGCAAGTCCCTGGTGCAGTCTCTCTTAAATCAGTTTAAGAGAAACTTAAATCAATTTAGCCTGATGTGGTTTATAGATCTGAATTGGTTTCTAGACCAATTTAGTTACAATAGGTATCCACGTTGTAATCAGACAGTCTCCCAGTCAATCACTCTGATCTCAATCCGAATCATTACACTTCCGCAGTTCTCAGATGAGAGCCAAACTGTAGCACCAAAGAATTTTTTTTCATCTTTCCTCTCTGAAGATTTTGATAGAACCATTAAAGCCTTCTGCTGGAAAGCATCAACAGTCTGGCATAGGTACAATCTTGTCTCCTGCCTGAACAGCCCAAGGACAGTTTTGGTGCCTAGGGCCTGCAAGCTCAAAGGTTGTTTGATTTCCACTGGAGTGATTTGCTTGTCTGCTAGAAGATCATCACTGCAGCACTATGAATACTGCAATATCAAATCTATATTGCAAATGAAAACTCAACTGATGTGTATTACTGGGAAATGTTGTCAGTAAAATATACTGATTCTAGAAGCATTAATTCCAAAATACCCTAATTTAATCAGACATGATGCAGAAACAGCTATCAATCATAAAAACAAACAAACAAACAAAGCTCCCCCTCCCCCAACTGTAAGAACCTTTTGGAATGATCTCTAGAGACCATATTGACTCCATACTCACAAACAAAGCAACAGCAATAGTGAAGCAGAAAGTCACCCCAAACTCAACCCCAAACAGAGATGCTTTGAACATCAATAAGCCTGAAATGTATCCTTTGGACACTGAAGATTTCAGCCAATTTAAATGTCAAAGTGGGAACGAACTGATTGTCCTGACACAAGCCCAAGACTAAAGGATCAAGAAACTCCAGTTAATCCTTCCCAAACACCGCATAGTGTATCAATCTCTATATACTAGGTTTGGTTTGCTTTTGGGGCTTGTTTTCCCTCTACTCACAGAGAATAAATGTTATATTTCTACTCTTTCTTTTTTTGTCTTTTCCCCCCCTCTTTTGATTAGTGCCATGACATCTTGTCCTCAGTTTCTGGTTTTACAGTTTAAATTGCTAACCAGTGAGCTTCAGTGCTTGAGGAAGGTACAGGATGCATCTTCTGCATCTGCAGGATAAATGTCATTTCCTCCATATGTGGAGCATTGTCCCTGCACCACATGTTTAATAAAGTCTGGTATTTACTTGCCAAGAAGATACAAAAATAAGTTGCCTTTAACTCTTCCACTACAATTATGTTTTATGAATTTCAGCCCTTCACAGCTAGTTCACTGCACAGAAATACTTTGTTAATTTAAAAAGGTAAATTCTCCTTGTGGCACAAGTTGTATGGTCAGACACCAAAGAAAACATTCATTATTTCTGTTAGGAAAACTGGCCTAGCTAATGGATTTTCATTTAAATATTCTTCTGAGTTAAAAAAAATATTAAAACCAACAGAACTCTAAGCACTGAACTAAGGACATTAAAAGCCAGGCACACCTTTCTGTTCTCTTCTGTCTATGTCAGCAGATAAAATGTAACTTGGTCTTTCTTTCAAAATAAGCAAGCAAAATATATTGCTCAGTCAAGATTGTATGAGCTTATTCTTCAGTGAAAATAATTTTATTATTATACAATCACCCTAAGTCAGAAATAAAAAATAGTCTGGGATGAAATTATTCATGTCCTATTTTTTTGCCTAACATAATTTGGCATGATGCTGTTGGGCTCTGTTTTATGGGACCTTACAGTAAAAGTATGAGAGATGTCAAAAGGACAACCAAGACACGGAGCTGGCAGGTGAAGCGGAGGCAGCGCACAGAGAGGTGTCTGAAATTTGCCTTTGTGAGTGCTTCAAGTGAGTTATGAAAGTCTTGCTTATTTTAAATGGTTTGTTACTGTCAGGGACAGATTCCAGTGGGTTTTTGATGTCTCCTAGAACCTCAGGATCCCTGCACTCTGTGAGTAGAAAGGATATCAGTGAAGGAAGATGTCCTTACCCATCTAGACTATTAGAATGTAAGCCAAAGATCAACTACTATTTTGGTTTAAATACACTCCCACACAAGACACTTCCACATCTCATTCTTTGTTGCACTTAAAGACTGGAACATGAATGGCTTCAGACTTCAGTTACAGTGTGGAGGAAGAGAAGGGTTTGAGCATTCATAGTAATAGCTGAAAAGAGAAAGAGGGAGGAGGGATTTTTTCCAGTCTTGTTCTAGCCTGTACCCCCCCTTCTTAGATGGTATCTGGCTCTGGGAAGACATCACTTGAATGAAAACCCACACCTTTCCCTCTTCCCCAAATTCTATTACAGACTACAGTTTTTACACATCAGGACCCTTAAATTATTTCTGCACTGGCTCTGTACCAATATAAGCACTGGCAAAAATTCAAAACATTTTTCAGGGAATGATTAATTGTGTAAGTGTTTTGGGATTTACAACAAATATTCACTCATTTGAATGACCCTCTCAGGTTCTTGTTAGCTAAGATCACTTTGCAAAAGCTTATAGGACATTTTGACTGATTTCAAAGAAAAATTTAGGGTGCATGCACTCCAGCCAACAGTCAGAAGCAGGTTAAACAGACAGCTTTATCTTTCCTTTCCTTATATGACTTCAAACTTCTATTTTTCTGTAAACAAAAATATTTTTGCAGGCAGTCATAAGGCCTCATCAGCTTTAACACAACGTAGTGCAGCAAGCTGTGCAGATGTGTGGCTTCTGCTGCCTCCCTGAGACAGGACCAGAGCTCCTGGGTGGGGCAACAGGCACTGCCCCAGCTAGATCCAAAGGTGCCTGTCCTGGCCACCCTGCTTTTGCACTTGCATGGCTTTTTGTCAGTAACTTAAGCTGACCCAGGCTTTAATCTGACACTGGGGATCTGGTGGTTCATTCACTAGTATATACTTACCATCAAATGTTTTTATTTTCAGCATTTTTGGGAGGAAGATCATTCTGCTGTGTATACCCTGTATGCTTTCACAGTACTTGTGTCTTAGACAAAAACACACCTTGCAAAAATGTGTTAGAGGGAATATTCAAGCTTCTTATCCAAACACAAACCTCTTTCTAGTTTAGTCTTATTATTTATCTAGCTTATGCTCCCCAACATTTTAAATGGGAATTGCTTTGCTACTAGTCAAATAAACCAAAGTATGGATAGCTGAAATTGACAGAGACTGCTGTAGTTTTGTAAGTGAATTTCCCCGGTACAGATCAACTGATGCCTGTTCCTTTCTGATTTTTTTTGTCTTTTTTTTTCATTCTAATAACATAGCTTTTGCTGCTATAAACAAAAAGGTGATACAAATGCATATTGAAATGCAGCACATTACATTTCCCAGCGCCTCTCAATGGCACAGTATTTCAACAAACTGTCAAAATGGCTAAAAACTGCTTCTACTGAGAGTCTCCTGCTTCCAGCAAACAAAGCATAGGAACAGCCAAAGTCTTACTTAACCTTTATGTTCTGTGCTGCTTATATCCCACTACAAAAAACTTATTCACCTCTTTAAACTTGCTTTGGGAAAACAGATAGATAGATAGATAGATAAATAGATAGATAGATAGATAGATATAGATACTGCCACAATCCAAAGTAAATATTTGCACTTTGTGGTAACGAACAGTGCATCAGAGCCTACAGGGTTTTTCTCCCTCTTTTGTTTCCTGTTCTCATTAAAATATTTTTAAATGAAAATGTCATTGGAATGTCACATTATTTCACTCACAGTCAATTCTCAGATGCTCATTACTCATATTCTTGAGACAAGTGTTGGTCTAAGAACAAAAAACCTTTTTCCCCTTAGGAGAAGAAGGATAGTATAAAAAAGGATATATAAACTAACTCATCAGCAAACCCCATTCAATTCAGAATATTGTTTCAAATGTTTTAGTATTAATTTAATACCCTAAAATTGCAACATTCACTTAACTCTAAGTATTATCTTAAATTTTCTTCAGTATACATTTGTATTTAGAAAGCAACCTTTATTTAATACACTGAACAAGACCATGGAATTCTAAAACCAAAGGGTTAGAAAGTAGAGAAAATCTGATTAGAGATAGATGCAGAAAGATGTAGACCCATAGAACTAAAGTACATGAAATCAAAGGCCTGGAAACAGCGCTCTCAACCTGACTATTTAATTAATGCTTTTCCAATCATCATTATTCCTAGATGAAGCTCCAAAGCCATTATTAATCCCTAGATAAATTATTAGCACACACACATATGCATTCATGCTAATCAAGAGAGTCACGCAATTGAGAATTGAAAGCAAAAAAGGACAAACACCAGAAGCAGGTTGAATTTTTGGAACTCTAAGGCTTTGTACCCAAACTTTATCAGACAGAGAAAACCCAACTAAGCCTTGAAATATGTATGTAACTTGCTTCTGCCACCTGCAAGCAAGGATGCCTAACTGCAAAATTTAAATGCAAAATGCTTGAGGTGTTTTAGGGTGGCCCACTCAGTAAAAAGATTTAATCACAACAATGAGTTGCAGGCTTTGTGTGTCATTTTTCAGACACTGAAAAGACTGCTGGTACCACCAGTGGACAAATTTATTAGAGCAAAAAACTTCCACAATCAGAGACTAAAGTTTTATCACCTTAGTTCTAAATCACGCCCATTCACAAAGGCTATTGACTTCAAAAAGCACAGTAAATGCAGCTATATCTTTGAGTTCACCCACCAACACCACAAATGTGGGTCCTGTCCTAACATGCACCGTTTTGGGGAGACAGTCCTCTGTTTTATTTTGGTCAGGAGCTCATTTCCGATACATGCCTGTTGGAAAAGAAGGGGCAAGAAAATAATCTCTTTTCTGACAGTAATATTCCCAGTAAGGAAAACACTCAAATGCTACTTTAAAATTGGCAGGTTATTTAAATTATTGCCTCATGTAAGTTTAGATAAAGTCGGATAGAGCTTTTGAAGTCTGTAAATTGAACCCTTTTGTTTTCAGAGGCTTTTGGGTCATGGCATGACCCAAACCAAAATAAAGGTGTAGGTAATTATGAAACAGAAACTTCAAATCAGATTCCATCTTTTCGATCCACAAAGCCCATTTTTTTTCCCTAGTGCTTTCCTTTAAGCCAAATAATTAGTGCTTTATGAGAGATCCTAATAATAAAACTGAAGCTCCATCTGCGACTGTTTATACAAATTGCATTCCTCATCATGTATTACTAGTGGTGCAAAAGAGAAAAATGTCTATTACATATTCCCATATTTTCTTGGGGTGATGCTTTTAAGAGCTGTATTTTTGTTTACAGAAAAGTATTGCCAAAATAGTGATTTCAGAAATAGCTGTAAATTGCCACCAAAATTAAAGTAACAAGACCATTTCGTTGCAATATATATTAAAAAACTGATTTGTCAGGCTCTTCCTTAAAATCTCCTTTAGACAGGTAAACAATATTTTTGTACTAAGAAGGAGATAGACTGCTTACAGAAACAAATACATAAAGGAAGGAAACCTTCCTTTTCCCTCTCTAACAGTTTTCTGAAGCTTGATTTTGAAACATTGGGGAAAACCAAAAAGAAACCGTTAGCTGAAATAGTGTTGTATTGCAACAAATAAAACATTTTTATAAGCCTTGAATTCAATGGCAAACATGCAAGCCAGGGCAGAAGAGGTGGAGGAAGTTTCCCAAGCCTGAGGCTGTGCTGGTAGAGCTGGAGTGAGCAGTCTTCCCCCTCTTCACCCCAAAGAGCAGGGGCTTTGTTTTCACCAGTGCCAGTGCTCCCCGGATGAGCAGCACCACAGAAAGCTGAGTGAGCACGAGGGGATGTGAGTGAGAGGCCCAGCCTGGGAGCCACTCCAGCAAGCCCAACTTCCAACAGCAATGAACTGTAAAACTACATCCCTGAGGTTGACAGGTTTTAATTGCAGAGGGTATAATATAAAGCTTGATTGGTGCTATCCTGCTTCTCAGATTACGTATGCAAGCCAACTTTTAAAAGTTGTCACAGACATATCCAGACAAGTTTCAAACACCTTGATGTTAATACAGAAATACAGCTCGAGCTCCTTACAACAGAGTTTAGCTGATCATTTGCAGTTTGGATGTAAAGCCAGTGCTGTTAATTCACACTATCCTACCCATAGCTATAATTAATGCCAGTATGGCAGATATCTTCATACCCCAAGAATTTGTTTGGTATCCACATGAACATTTCCACAAACATCTTGCTGCAAAGTCTTGTAGCTTCAGAAGCAAACCAGTCAGCTTCCCACAAACACACTCTAACACCAATAAAGCTTTTCATTAGCTACACTTCCTCCTACATGGGGGGGTATTTTTACTTGAAGCCAGCTTTTTTAGGCACCAAGTAAAAATACCCCTCTATGTAGGAGGAAGTGCAGTTTAGTTTTAAATCCAGAGCATATTTGTCACAGCTAAATAAACATATAGTTTCAAAATAATATCTACCTAGCCATATTATCTAAAGGGTTTTGAATGAGTAAACAGAAATTAGGGTTTAGCATGTAAAAGGCTGCTGTAAGTACTTCCCCATGGCTCCTTCTCCATTTTGGCTCCCACAGGGCCTTTGCCCTTCCCAGAACATTCCCTGTCCAGAAGAAGGCTAAGACTTTAACATATCACCACAGAGAAATTACAGTATTTGTGACTGAGATCAGAATTGAAGTTCAAATAATTTTTAACAAAAGACATCTAAAAGAGGCACAGTGTTCCCAAAGCACTGCCTCATCCCTCCCCAGGTGTGCTAAGCCAGTGAGGAGTGTCAGGGACGTGGGGTCTGCCCTGATGGCAGGGTTGGACCAGCACCCTAGCCCTGGAGAAGGTAAGCTCCCTCCATTTCCCAGAGCCTTAGACAGTTGCTGTGTCCCCCACACAGGCTAAAGGATCTGCTGACTGAAAAACAGAGACAGGAGTAGAGTCAGCCTCACTATGCACAGCAATAGGGAGGTGGAAGATGCAGCCTTGTTCTTCCTCGTCCAGTTGTGCCGGTCTTTTCACAGGCACCGGGAACCTGCGCCGCTTCCCCACAAGTCACCACAGAGCACAAACTCCATTTCAATTACTGATGCTGCTCAGTCACGGGTGAGCCTCTGTTATCGCTTGGCTTTTAGTCACTGCAGCATCCCTGGCCTGGGACATTGCTTCTTTTCCGTGATAGGACCTGATTGTCACGCCCAGAAATGTGCCCGCCCAGGGGGCAGCTGCAGGCTGTGCACAACGAGCAGCTGGGATCAGGACTGTGGCTATGGGGCATTTTCTCTGGTTTGCCTCATTTCTACAGACCTGGCACACCTCAGCTCACACGAACACCCACCCCACTGTGTGGGCATTGCTCAGGGAAGGGGAACTCTGTGGCACCTGCAAGGCAGCTGCTGTGCGGGAACTTGCTTGTGCCCAAGACAAGCACCCCAGGCAGAGACTGCAGCTTTGGAGCTGTGAGAAGTCCCAAAATGTTGCAATATACTCCAACATTGCCACCTTTTTGATGTGCCTAAGCTCAAACATTGAATGGGTCGCATGAATGGTTATTTTTCAGCATCGTACTCCAGACTCTTCAGAAGGCTGCTCATACATCATGCAGTATAAAAGCTAATACAATTCCAGGAGCTGTAGTACATGGCCAAGGTCAGGGACATTTTCTCTGCACTCGCACTTTCTGAGCACTTAACAAAAGCTTGCCTTAAACAATAGATTTGTTATGATAAAGACAAAACAGCCCACAATCCTGAGGAGCAATGGGATTGTATTTATTGTTTTAACCTTTGCAGGCAATGATAGTTAAGAATTGAGAAATCCAAGGTAATGCACAATTAAGGGGCTAATTTGCATGATTATTTGTCTCACACGTATCAAGTGCTACTTACAAATGGCCTGCTAAATACCTATTTGTAAATACAGATACAGGATTTGTGCATAGCAGATACCCTGCCTACTCTGACTACAATTTTGGCTACAATCCCAAAGCACTAGGAAATAATGAATGTGTGGAAACCAGAATGCAAGTATTTAAATAATTCAGTACAGTGTTCAAACCCAAAATTTTGCTTTATTTATTCTGAAAAAATACACCCAATTCAAAGGTCTTCTTTTGAAATGAAGTTCTAGGAAGAAAAACCTTGTAATTACAAATCTTCTATTCCCAAATAACACTATTTTTAAGTAAATATCCACAAATCAAGTGAACTTTATTACTTTTATTACTTTAATATTGATAATGACTAATACCAACACATTTACAAATGCTACTTGAGAAAAAGTGGAACATAATTAAATGCAATATTAACAAATAAAACCAGCATGGTTTTGGGGCATCTGAATGTTAGCCTTCTTCATGAAATAAATTTAAAAAAAAATAAATAATACATACAGTACTCTGCCCACACTGTAATTTGTCAGCTGTTGAGGAAATTGGCATGTCTTTTCTGCTGATTTATTGGTTAATCCCAACAATTCACTGCAGAAAAGGCCAACAATGAATTACAGTGCAAGGAAAAATTAAGCAGCATGTTTAAAAAGTGCTTAACTACACAGCCCTTAAAGCAAATTTCAAAGTTCTCATATACCTAGCTAAACTATTTTGGGTACTATGGTGGACAATATTTTCTTTCTCTTTTATGTGTTATATCCTCTATAGTAGCTTTGCCACTACTGATTTCAAATATGTTTGAAAAATATACAACCCTTGGGTTCCCAAAATATAAAACATGAAGGGGTGCTGGATCTATTATGTTGATTTCCTAAGTACTGGGACTCTGGGTATTTCTGTGCATCAACTAAACAATTTAGTTTAAACCAATGACTCACTGTGCTTATTGTAATGGGATTTCTTTGAGCATGAGGCAGGTTTTGAAATAAAAATACCCCAGCATAGGACTATGCACTTCTAGACTTACCTTATTTTCACATAAAATAACCTGCACACCTTTAAATTACTATTCATTTAATGTAAGTTCCTAGAGAAGTGTAACAAAAGTCAGAGGTATAGAGGTTCTTGAACTCTGAAGAGGAATCAAGTAAGGCACCAGCGAAGTCAGGACTCCAGGTCCCCCTTTCCCTGTCACTCCTACACTCACACACAGCCTTCAGCTAGGACTAAACTGTCAAGTTTGATACTGGTTTTCACACTGTGTTTCTAGCTTCAGCTGATATCTGTAAAACATTGGTAATCAGACTTTGCTTTCTCTTAGGCTTTACCATGCAAGAAATAGGAAATAAGGAACACCTTCAGCTGAGGTAATAGAAGCCATGCAAATTAAACCCCACTTGCTGCTTTGGGACAGAATTCAAAGCTTAACTATAGTCAATGGGAGTACAGCAAGTTTGTAGCAAACACTTTCTGAGGGCAAACCTACACTGCATGGTACAGAACTGTGCAGAAAAATACCAGCAGCAGCTTACAGTTCCTATCTGGTTTATACCCTCAGCTTACACCCTCTCTTTAGGTAAGACCTTTGAAGAGAACATTGGGCTCCACTGTGGCTCCAGTTGGGTCTTCTGTCTCCTGGTGATTCTTTTCGAGAGCTGTGCCAGATTCTCAATAACTAGTTTTCAACCTGAATTTATTCAAAGCAAAATTATGCACATTTGTTCTCCCACCAGATCTGCATTAGCTTAATTATTGTTTTGGGGTACGCAATGAACATGATTGTTTATGGGTTGCATCCCTTAATTTTGGCCCTAAATTATCTCTGTTGTAACTCTGTCCGATGCTCTGTAATTAGGTACTTGACTGCACATTTCACGAATTTCTTTAATTTGAAGTTCCAGAGCACTTTTCAGTTCCATACACTCAAGTCCCTAAACTCTTCAGAGCAGCTCATTTCATTGATCCATCCTTAACTGATACATTTCTACATTCTTCCCTTCTGACATTACTTATGTACCTTCTTCCATGTAATTTAAACTGAATCACTTGTGATCACTTCTTTCAAAGTTATCATCCCCCCATTCCCCGTAAGTCACTAAATTTAAATCTAAAGTATCATCATGTAGTTGGCTCCACACAGCACATGCAAAAATGGATTTTTCCACCTTAAGAAAAAGCATAAAATACTTTCCAAGACAGAATTCACTGCTTCTGTGTATTTTCAATCACAAAGCATCACCTTTATTCTGCTACCAAAAGTAAGCAAGCAAATCTTGTCTTTGCCATGAACACCCACTCTTTGAGGAGTGAACTCATCAGGAATTTAGTGAAGAGCAGTAGCCTGCTTAGCAGTGACAGCTGAGCTCCAGGTGACCTTGCCCGGTGTCACTGTCTTGTCATCCCCTTTTGCACTCCCACGCTTTGCTCAGCAGTAGTAAAGAGGAACAAATAGCAGTGAGGAGGCATCACAGGCCGAGCTCCTGGATTACAGAGTGCTGCCCTAAAGCCTGGAGAAAAATGATCCCTGCGTCTTGGTCCAGGCACTGCGAGCAAAAGTGAACAATGTGTGGCAGAGTAGTGGTGTATGAAACATGCTGGGGCTTTCAGAGAACACCAGATCCATTGATTAACCAGCACTTTATCTATACCTAACATTTACCCAGCTGATTCTTTTAATTGGATAATAATGATATGCTGTGTATTCACTTTGGAGAACAGACATGCTTAGTTTAAAAATAATGATAACAAAAATAAACCAACAAAACTCAAACCAAATTCAGACAATAAATTCTGCAGAGTCCACAAATTGGTTTTCCTATTCTTGTTATTATTTCGGTAAATTTCAAAGTATTTGCCTTGCAACCAGTCAGGAGGCTACAACTAAACCAGAGAACCTGGGAAAGAACAAATTTCTAAAAATAACAAGATATTATTTAGAGCAAATATTTTAAAATAACAAACAGCTGTTCAGTTAGCTCTAAAAATTAATACCACTTTCCACCCTGATATGACAAGCTAATGTGTCTAAAAATATCACAGCAATCAGAATACAAGACAGAAACCCTAAAAAGAAAATATCTCTTTTTTTAAAAAATGAGGAAATCTGGGGTTTGAGTTAGCTTTTTTGGTTTGGTTTTTGGAGGGTTGGGTTTCTTCTTCGTCTTTTTTTTTTTCTTCACAATCTCAGGTACCAATTTTGGGTCCCACCTAGCCCAGAACGCTTGACACAAACCAGTAGCACCCACAACTTTCCAAGAAGGGAGAAACAGGCCTGTCCATCGTCCCTTTTGGTGTACTAGCAAGGAAAATCTGCTAAGATTCCAGTACTGCTACTCCCAGATTGTATTCCACCAGGATACATTATATTCACTGACCCATCCTCTGTCATTGTCAGATCCCATCTGCCACTCACGTGGTATCAGTGTGTGCACTTTGCCACAAACCCCTGCAGTCACAGGACTTCCACTATGTTTGTGATGGAAGTGCAAACCTGAAAGAAACGAAGAACAGGCACAGTTGGATTCATATCTGGCTATTGGTAAATGCAATATTGATTCTAAATACAGCTGTGCCACTCCAACATTTTTACTCCTGAGATCAGTAGGCAGGGAAAGGACTCCTGTGTATTAATAATTCTAGTGAGAGCAAGGAGATCTCTTGCTTGATTTGCTACAGATACAGTTGGGTTGCAAAAGTAAAACCACAATTTGCTGAGCCCACATGCAAAAACATGCAACGTCACACCACAGCAGTTTTTCTGTGATGTCTTAGAGATTTTTTTAGGTGCTTTACCAGTTCAGTCATGGGAACAGTACACTGTAACTCCAGCAAAACATGCTATGGAAAAATAAGCACATTTGACTTTTTTTAATAATGCACAAAGCACATTCATCAGCACCAGCAACTCTTGCAATTCTAAAAGCAAACACCTCCTGTACAATTAAAAATTTTTATCTGTTGAGTCTTCAATACACTCATAAACTACAAAATTTGGCAAAACATCACTTTAATCCCATATTTTTGCCTGTTACTGAAAAGGACTGTGATGCAGACAATGCTCTTTAAAAACAAACAAAAAACAAACATCATACCAACAAAACCTAAGCAAGTACACACATGCAAAATTGAAATTATTATCAAAGTAATTTACCAAAAGGTTTAATTTGGGCCATCCAAGATTTCATGGCCAAAACTAATAAGAAATTTTGAGAAATCCATTGAAACAGTCTTGGAGAGGAAAAAAAAACATTTCTGAAGATGAATATTCTTACTTGTCAGATGTCAGCAGCATTGTCCAGTAACAGCAGTATAAGGCCAGATTCAATATATTTCTCTGCTTAGGGAAATCTGAACCTTCATTTCTCACTCCACAAACCAAACTCACACACAGCCTCTGCCTATGTACTCTCAGTTTCTGCTGTTGATGCTCCTCCAGTTAGTACAAAATACACATATATTTAGTAAGACAAAACCAAACCAAACAAAACCTGCATCATCTGAAAGAAAATTAGTCTATTGCCCAGTCTTACAGTCAATTTTTTGAGGGATTCAAGTTCAAATTTACATTGGAAAAGTAGTGAAGCAGCAGACTCCATTTTGTGCTCATCCAAGTTTGAACGCTACGATTTGTTCAAATTTCCCCTTTCACTGAGATGAGAAAATAAATAGTTAAGATTTGCTCCAAATCAAAGTAAGTTTTTCACTAGCATTTTTTCCCCTTGGCAGCTGACCTGAAGACTCCAATAAAAGTTATTTTCAGATGCTTAATTGTGATTGCAATCTGGAGCCAACAGGATTACCAAGAAGAGGAGGTACAAGTATGAGGTCCGTCTGCTGGCTGATAGTCTAGAAACTAGAAAGGAACTATTATACCCCACCAACAAATCCCATGCCAAGAAATCACACCAGAGCACACAGCATCTGACAGGTTATTACTGGGAAAGGCCATTCTTTGGGACAGGTTGTTATTGGGAAGCCTATTGACAGCTTATCAGCAGGCATTACCAATACTGCCTCTAGGGAACTCTGCTGCACTAAGCGAGGAAACTCAGAGACATCACTCTGAAACAAACCAGTGACTGAGCAGATGAAGAATACTGCACACAGCTAGAGCTGGCAGCATGACCACCTCACCACGGCATGAATCTCACCAGAGGGTGAACTGAAGAGATGCACCAGAGAACTGCATGAAGGGACAAAACAGAACTCTCCAAGAGGTATTTGGCGGCACCAGCACCACCTCATATCAAAGCTGCCACTCAGAAATTTTAAAAATGACAGAATTATGACACCAGAGTGAACACTGCAGTTTTTGTGTGTGTAACACAATGATCTCATTTCGCTTGCCAAACTGTGTATTTAACATCCAGTGCCTCTGTCTTGTACACAAGCACAGTCTCAGCTTTTCAACAGTGATGTCATTTCTGTGCATTATATGCACCATGTAATGTTCTTATTTGATAGAAATCCCATATTTGTGTCATGTTATTAGTTCGGATAACTGCAGATGTATTTGATTTATCCTGTAAGAACAAAAACTATGTAATCTCATTTCCACATTATTTGAACTCCTTAGCTGCTGTTTATTTCTTACATTGAGAATTTTATCATCTTTCCAAACTAGAGATCAACAATCACTGTTCATTGCAATAGGTCATTTCCTTGGTCCTTACTCCTCTGTTCCAAGGGAGTTTATGGGACCTAAAGCTATAGCAGCAGCTGGGGGATCTCCAACCACAGGGACAGTGCTCCGTGGGCCAGGTCAGCCAACCCTGTGCTACACTTCTGCAAGAAGAATACTGGTGTTCAACAGCACGGGAAAGGCACTGGAGGCAGAGAGGGGGAACAGAGTAAAGCCAGCACAAACCATGCCATGCAGCTTCCAGATGAGAAACAGTCCCTTGGCAATAGCTGGGAGCTAACTGAGGACAGTCCAGCAGCATTGCTCAAATACTGGGAGACTCCTCAGAGTGGCCACGGGATCAAGGGTTGCAACAAAGGTGTTTTGTAATCACATATAAGGCACAGTTGAAGAATAATCCCATAGAATGTATGAAGTGCCCAAATTCATTCTGATTTTAATGCTTATTGATTTTACTATACTGCTCTTCCATGTTGTCCAGTAGCACTTTATAAATGTTTTATGTAAAATAAATAATTCAAGAAAGACACTGTTTTCTTCAGTAAAGTTTATGACATCATGAGAGCTATTTTTTGTGACTATGCTGACTGCAATGATAAAAGAAAAGGGAAAACTGGAATCTAGACATTTCAAACGTGACCATTTTCTAAATCACAGCTGCTTTTTGTGTTGCAGCAACACTGTGTTCAGAACTGTATTAGATATATATTTTGTATTTTAGATATAACATAGTTCTATCCTTTTCTGGTACCATTTTTAACATTTTTCCTCCCCTCTGACCCCAAAGCCAAGACCTTAAAAAAAGTAGATTGCAGTTTGTTGCATTTTAATAAAATATTTTCTATATTTCCCCATCATGTTGTTCCTTTTTTTCTACTGTGTTCAGTAGTACTTCCATTATATCAAAGGGAGAACCTGCAAACTAAGAGAAGCACTTTCAACTTAACAGAAAAAAATTGGAATCTTTTTTTTTAAGACAATTTTGGTCTACTGACATGGCAACAGCCAATCATAATGGTTAAAATCTGGTCAGCAAA
The DNA here is from genome assembly GCF_017639235.1 of Corvus kubaryi. Lineage (NCBI taxonomy): Eukaryota > Metazoa > Chordata > Aves > Passeriformes > Corvidae > Corvus > Corvus kubaryi. The sequence goes on along the minus strand of NW_024581126.1, from coordinate 3,755,567 downwards.
CTCTTTCTAATAAGACCATACCTGTCCTTATTTACACTCTCCCTGAAACACCTTTCTGTCAATTCTTGTGGACCACACAATAAGACTGAAAAATTACCCATACAATATCTTAAACAGTGGTGTCTCAGTGTCAATGTGTTTTACATCAGCACATTAACATTTACACTCATCACTGAAAGGGAATTAATAAATTATAAACCATGGTTACATGTCTGTATTTCTCACAGCTGCAAACCCAGCTCTTAATCCTTCCATTTAGAATGATTCCTGACTCTACAGAATCATTGCAGCACACTGAAAATCACATGAAATGAATAAATCCTGCCTGAGGCGCACACACACACACACACACACACAGATAGCGCCACACAAATCTTGCTGCAGGTCATCACAAAGTCAGAATGCTTCTCACCTCCCAGGAGTCTGTCCTGGAGGGCAGATGGAGAGAAACAGGGACAGGGACCAGGAGTTGGAAGCATTTTACTTTGCTAATTTTGTCCAGAAGGATTTTCTTATGCATTTTGACAGTGGTCTTCAAATCTATTCAAGACACAGTAGAAACCCAAGGATAACTCTTCTTTCTTGAAATTTAATAAGCCTATGGGCAAAACTCCCCCTCACCTTCAAGAAATCATCACAGCGCTTTATAACAGAAGATTGCTGGGATACAGATAAACTCAAACCTCACAAACAGCAAGTAAATAAAATGAGAGGTGTTGCTCACTTTTCAGTGAAAATACTGAGCCATTAAATGTCAAATGTCATTCACCATCTTTCACTACCTTACTCACTAGTGCTGACTACTTGCAAGTTTCTTAGCTCTAGTTGTGACAGCACTGTTTTAGAAATGTTAGAAGTGCTAAAAGTGCTGGGTGAATGAATAAAAGAAGTAAAAAAAACCCATTGTTTCAGATAATAATGAAAGTCATTAGCATTTTTTTCACCATTATTGCTTAACAATCCAACAATTTGGTCTTATACATCCATACATTATATTCTTGTCATATTTTTTAAAAGTGACACAGTCTGAGGGCAGCTAAAAACCAAATCCTGTCAAAGACTGAAGCAGGGTTAACAGTTGGAAAGCATAATTGATCTTTACTGCAGCTGATAGAGTCACACACATCAGTGCTGAAACAGACATTTCCAAACCACAGTGCAGTTGGATAAGAATCTTCTCATCTGAGGTACAAGCACAGAGATTACAGCTGGCAGCAGTAGGAAAGAGATCCTCTGTCAGAGAGCAAAGTGCCCTTCTGAAGGAATGGGAACCCTATGCTAATGCCTGCAGAGATTATAGGACCAGTAGGAATAGTTATGATCATTGTTTAATCTTCTGAATATAATAAGCCTTTCTCTCTTGTAACTTGCTCTTATCCATTCAGAACTTGAACACAATTATCCAATGTGCAGTGGTAGATGATGGGCAAATGGTACCAACCCATAATGACGAAGCAGCACAAATCCAGTTCCATTCTGCACTAAGCATACAAAAATATACCTCTAGTATTACATCAATGCTGCTATTATTTCTTCTGGTAGAATTCAAATGAAAATTTTAAAAACCCCACCACGCATTATTTATCAGCCTTAATTCATGGCCTCCTGGATGGAAGTTTTACTGAAGATTCATATTTGGGGTGTCTGATCTGCCTCTGGAAAAGATGTGCACTTTTTTTTTAACACATTGCCAGTATTTATTACTGCCAGTTATTCCAAGTTGTCATTAACACTTAGAAATCACATAATTGAAGACTAGAAATGTATATAAACCTTAGAAAATCGCTGGTGTGAAATGTTTCATCTTCACTGACTCCAAATGTGCATGGCCCATGCAAAAGAAAAATTAAATGTTGGCATGCAAATGCACAAGAGACTTGTAGAGCACAATTTCTGCCTGACTCATTTGAGGGAAAGTCAGTGCCCACAGGCAGCTTGGCTCACCAGCCCATGCTGCCAGTGAGCTGTGGTCCCACAGTGGGCTGTGCCCTGCACACGGCCAGGTGACTGCTGAGCACACTCTGCAGCAACCTAACCACATTCTCCTGCCTTCTACGCTCAGTCTTGGTCAGTGATCAAGATGTTCAAAAAACAAAACATCAATACCATCACCATGACACCAGGACACGTGGCTGCTTCTTATTTCCATGGCTCAGCACAGTGTCTGCAGCAACTGCAAAGCATTCCATGTAGCTTGTAAAGGAAATTGTTTCATCTAAAACAAAATTGCAATTTTTTTTAAAGTTTTCCCAAGTCCAAGATGACCAATTACCTCAAACTGAACCCTGACATTATTTGCTTCCTTGGAACTGGTTGTCCTAAAGTTCCCAAGGACCACAAAGGCAGTGCAGGTAGCTGAAAGAATAAACCTCCTGTTGGGTTTCCTTGTTGATTGAGAACTCCCAGCATAAATGTTTTGTGTCGTAATCAATAAAACTTGTTTCACAAGTACAAGTTTTTTTGCTCAAACTCTACTGAAAATTTTATTTTTAAAGACAAAAGTAACATATATGGATTTTTATTTCTGTCGACAGTGGAGTTAAGTCCTACAGAACAAAGGTTTTTGCTATCAGTAATAACACACAGCATGCGAAAGGCATTTCCTGACAGAAGGACGCTTTGTGCCAGTCAGAGAGGTGAAGCTCTGGAGGGTTTCTGAGCTAAACAAATAAGGTACCAAAAAAGTTAAAAAGGTCTTTTGATTAAGTTTTGAATGAACAGGCAGTCTCCACATTTTTCACGGCCACATATATATCAAATAGGTTAGAACAGCAGTGCTCTAAGATAGTTCTGTATTGGTATAATATCTACCAATCCAGAACAGCCCACAATTGGGTCCTCTACCTTGTAAACTGTGCGACATAATGATATGTTCAGATTCATTTTACATCTTAAATGGCAACATTTCTACACAACTTGCATTCACACACAAAATGTTCAGTGAACTCCCAGATCCCATCTTCTTTCTCTGGATAGTGAGGCAGTTTTGACATGCCCTTGTGCTAACAAAGGGTTAAAACCTTTTCTTATGTTCCTAGTGGGTTGTAAAAGAAACTGCTGAAGCTGATCAATGACCACTGTTAAGACCTGGAAACCAATTATAAACCTGAAATTTGTGATGAACAAAGCTCTGAAACACTAGGATGAAAACTACTGAATTAGTCTAGTTCATTAAAATCATTAATAGTCATGAAATGAAAACCACCAGAGTCCAAAAAGGCTTAATGCCCTATCCATATTAATTAGATGGGAGCAAATCTGAAGTGAAAAGCAGCACATGCTTTGTAGAATTAGCAATTGCTCTCTACAGACTACACAGATCTCTATTAAAATTCAGTTTAATTAAAATTGATCACGTTAAGAAACTGATGTGGTTAATTAACTGAATTCCTGAACTTCTTTTCATACATTTCACAAATGCATTGTACACTGTTTTCCTGGGTGACAGCTTACGTTGCAGTGAAAATCTTGATTTCACAGGTTAATGCTGCATGTTCCATGAGGCCTAAAGTTCCCGTGTCTCTGCCAGGAAACCCTGACAGCACAGGGAAAACGACAGGCTTTAGAAACTTCCAAAATCTACCACCAGAAAACCTAGCTGGAGTTTTAAACAGTTTCTCTTTTAGGTAAGTGTGGAACTCTGGGCACATATGATCCCAAGAGCTGTGATCTCATAAGGTCTCTCATTAGAACTACACAAAATATACAAGAAAGCTACCAACAGATCCATACATGAAAGTATTAGCACAGACTGATATAAATAGCCAAAGGCTCTGCTCTGTGCAGTTAATGAACGTAAACATGCAGACTGCAAGCATTTCAGCCTTTACAACACATTGTCTCCATGTGTCTCACCAGGACCCGTGAAGAAATAGGACTTGGCCGAGGGCTTAAGCCAAGAGCTGCCCAGGAGCACAGAGCTGGCTCAAGCTGCAGTGGTTGTGTTCTGCATGGAGACTCCCAGAGCTCCAGCAACACGCTACTTGGTACCATCCAAGAGGACCATGCTCTAAATAATGAGGTAACCATTTCCATTTAACAGCAGACTTGGCAGAGCTGGGTTAATTATTGGACTCAAGGATCTTAAGGGTCTTTTCCAACCTAAGTGATTCTGTGATAAACCACTAATGCCCTACCAGCTTCAGGAGAAATACTGAATTGCATCTCATGAAGATTCATTTTTATCATGTTGTTTTAAACAGTAAGGCACTGTGAATTGTGCCATTCTTTTTTGGTAGGACAACTTCAGAATTTCCTTTTCCATGTCCTGTTCATGAGCGTGGTTTATTCTATGGAAGCAGCTTGGTTATGAAGTACTGCTGCAAAGAATTCTCATCCTTTCCCAGAATCACAAAATACCAGCAAATGGTCCAGTACCTGCCTCTTACATAAGGCTGTGAAAGAGGAGACCAATGCAGCTGCTGTTTGAAAGGAAGTGGATGGATGACCATCTCTGATACAGCATAAAGGTCCATGCTACAACATCTAGATTAACACCTGAACTGCCAACCAAGCAGCTTCCCAGCCTTTCAGGGAGCAGTGACACATGGATTCTCAAAGACTGATAAGCAATGGACACAGCCCCGGGGACACCTCAGAGATAGAACCCAAAATTTTAGAATAAGGAAGAGTGTGGCCAGACAATAACTGAAGGGGTGTGGATGTAAGGTCTGAAAATGGCACAAAGTCTAAATGGAGGCTAAAATAATTTACCTTTACCTAAACAAAGCTAAAATAATTGAATTATAATACAATAAATACATTACAAAGAACAGAGTTTTACATATAAATTTTACATGCCTTTGATTTAAATTCAAATCTATATGAATAATGGCACTGAATTAGGTAATAACCACATCTCATTCTTCATTACTTCTGACCGCAATGTAAATGCTAAAGTGGTATTTTCTTCTCTGAATTCATTTTGCTAAAATAAAGTGCATCTCACCAGGATATAAGATACATGACTGACTCTTAATTCCCTTGTGGACAAACCCTTGTTAATGTCTTGGCCTGTTTCAGTAAAATGATCATGGTTCAAGTAATGTAAAACACATGCATTCAATCATTTTCCTTTTCCCTAAAGGCAAATACTTTCTTATCATGGTAAAACAGGAGTCGTGTGCTGATGCATTGGAGAGCCAAAGTTCTTTTAAGCTTCATCAGGAAATTGAACACTTACTGCAACCTATCATTTGGAGCTGCAGAGTGAAACAAAAGCATAATGCAAACAAACACAGGAGGTTCAGTCAGCATTATCTAGTATTGCATAAGCCTAAGCAGCTGCCTTAGAAAATGACAATACACAAGCAAAGACCCAAAATCAAATAGAAAAATTTAACTTTAGGAAAAAAAATCTATTCATATTTAAATCAGGATTTCATAGTTAATAGTTAAATACAACCAATTGAAAGGAGATGCTCATGATATGCTTGCCTTGGAAGAGGAGTTGTTTCTCCCAAGTAACCACAAAGACAGCAAGGCCTTAACACAGCAGGTGTGCACTCTCTACTTGGGCAGCATCTTTTTATAATCGTCTTTTTGTAACAAAAAGGGAATAGTCATACTTGGAAAAACTGAGTGACAGTACAACTGGATGAAATATAACAGAATAAAAGAAACTACATGGTAATTAAAGCAGGTTCTTCACTGGTAAAAAAAAAATGTTAAAACATGATATTGTAAGTTGTCCTACTCAGGTTTCTTACGGACTCCTACACTGGATCTTCAGTTTCTCCTTTCCTGGGCTAGTATGTCGAACCACATCTCTTCCCTGAGCAACAGAAGAGTAAATGGTCATTGTCCCTTTCAAAGTAAAAGTCAGGCGAGCTGACTGGAGTCATGAGAGGTGACAGAAAGGGAACAAGAAACACATGAGGATTAAATCCGTCCTTTACGGAACGGGGTCAGACCCCAAACCCTGAATGACTTTCTGGGTGCTCACTGCTGGAGGTTCAGCATTCTCTAGAGCCACTCTAGCCCAAATCTCTAGAATACTCAGCTCCCTGAACCTGCAACTCCACAAGCTCCCAGAATGCCATGACTCCTCAGGCACACAAAAGTAACACACTCTTTTTTCCAAAAGGGCAATGAGGAAGCCCTTCCCCACCCATCCGTGCATCCATCCTTTTCCCATCACATCTTTCCTGGGAAAAGAAGATGATCCTGGTATATAAAGGGTCAACTTGCTGCTAACATGGCTTAAACACAAGCATTAAATCCATTTCAGCAGTGGATGACACAACCTGTCATTGGTCTAGAATGAAAGATGCCATTAAGCAAGAACAGGGAGCAATCTTTCTTGTAAATAAAATAGGATTCAAAATCAGATCATACTTTCCAGTACCTGAAGCCCTGTAAATGAAGGTTTTCAGTTTGTTCAGCCCTTTTTAGCACTGCCTTAGTCTACAAGTACTTTTCTGGCAGAATAATCATCACAATATATAAGGAACAGGACTCCTGAAACAATTCCATGCCATGAACAGGCATATCATTTTGAGTAAGTCAGACCTCATAATAAGTACTTACGAAGGAAGTTACACCCCACAAAACTGAATGATACTTAACACAGAGCACAAATCTTCATCTGTTTCATAACCACGCAAAGCTACTACAAATCTATTAAGGTAGTGGCTTTCTCCCACTTACATGTGAAAGCAACAAAAAAGAACAGAGAAAACCTTTGATTTGCCACTGTGTAACATCATATGCAGCAGCCCAGTTTAAACAAACTAGAAGGACAAAAAACCCAAACTAAAATCCACATCAATTTCTTTCACAGTTAAAAAATCAGAAACTTCAGAAGTAAAGATGTTTACCAAAAGACTAGTTTAAAAACAATAATAGAAAAGTGTTATACTCCTTTATATGGTCAACATCAGTTAATTATTGTATATGACTTTCGCATGCCTCATACACAAAGCATGTAAATTCAATAATTCCTCCTCTGGGCTTCCAAATACATCTTGGGCCTATTACCTGCAGCAGTAGGTACAGAATGCAGACTTTGTCTGGGCTCAGGGTAGAAGATGATGTAAATCATTTAAATGAACATATGGAAAATGGAAAATTTCCAAAGTCTGCCTGAGTGCATTAAAGGGAAACTGCAGAGAAATTCTCACAGCTGACTTTGGAAAAAACCCAGGCAATATCAATTCTCTATAAAGCAGTACTAAAGCTACAGTAGGATAGAGTTTAGTCCAGTATCTTGTCAACTTACTAGCATGAAATCAATGAATGTATAGAACTTGTGTGTCTCATGCCTTCCTATGCACAGATTTAAAGACTGCATGGAATATTAGAGATTGTTTAATTATTTCTTGATGAATTCCTAAGGTTAAGTAACAGCTGCAGTCAAAATATGGAGCTGACAGGTACTTTTCCCTAGATTCTATTTATTCATTTTATTTCCATAATGATTATATAATTTACATAATTATTATAATTCACATAATGAGTATTTGTATTCATGGGTACCTGAAAGAAATGCTGTGCTCATACACTGAACATTTACTACTTTCTGAAAGTTCAAGCTCATCAGGATATTTCAAGGGAATGTTTATCTTGACTGAATTCTTCTACCTTGATGAAATTCCCATCAGTTTCTGACAGACTTGTTAGTCTCCTATCTTTTGTCATCTTCCTTGGTGTGACTCTTTACCCTACAAAAATCGTCAAAATTTAAAACACTTAAAGTGAAAACAACCAAACTAAAATTTCAGGAAAAGGAATTAATAATTGGATCTTATATATGAAAGTCTCCCACACTATACAATTGCATTTGAATCAAAAACTTCTGTTCTTCTTGCATTTTGGGAAGGTAATGTTTTCTGTGGGTGTATGAAGTACATAGATGCTTCATGCAAATTATGTACCTTGTCATAAGTAGAGTTGTTTTACTTAGCTAAACACACAAAAGTTTGTTACTGGTAAAATATATTCATTATTCCTACACTCAGATTAAAACCTTCATCTTGCTGCTGAATTGAAAGAAAAATGTTACAAAAATTACAAGTTAAAGCACCTAGAAAGACATGTAGAATGCTGGACAGGAAGGAGGATGTACACACGAGGAGCCTACCCTCAGTAAGTTCAGTTACAGTTTATCATATCATACCAGAGCCCCTGTTTCAATCATCTATTCTTCTGCTGTGCACAAAGCAAGGAGCTTTGAAGCAAACTCTTGCACTAATTTTGCATGGAAACACCATCTGGCCCTAAACAACTATCTAGGCTATGGATCTATTAGAGCCTAGATATGGTGAACATGATATTGAAAGGTCAAAGAAGGGTCTAATTATATGCCTTAGTACTTAGAGGCCATGGTCACTGGAGCATGAACATAATCACTCAGGCCAAACGAGACTCATTTATAATTTTAATTATCGGCGAATCAGACGTCTCTTGAAGAGTTGTCCATGTAAAGGAATTATATGACTTTTGCTCAAAATAGCTGTCTTGTTTGTGTCTAAAATAACCCCTTGAGACACCCTCAATAATTCCCTGCTGATGGATTTAGAATCCATCAATCTTTTCAACCACTGCATGTTAACATATTTGGAGTATTGTATAATTGCACACAAAAAACCCACCTTATGTTCCAAGAGTATGATCTGTTACAATGGACTTATCAAAAATCCAGAATTCCAAACCTGAGATATATCAAGCTAGAGCTGACCATACAACTCCATTCTCTCCCTTGTGTGTAATGATGCAACATGTACAAAAACTACTGCAATGATATTTTAACAAGTCTCTTGCCTTGTTCACTGTATATGGTGGAGTCCTTTGGGGGTGGGAAATGAGCTGTAACTAAAGGAACACCCACTCTGGCTGCTGGGGAAAAAAACAGTTTTGTTTGAAAGAGACCAGGATGATGCAAAATGAAGGACATGTTAGGAGATACGCTGATCTGGAAAGTATACAACCTCTTCACCTGCCGTGGATGCTACATAACATTATGTAAATCACTTGAATAACATTTTTTGCCCTCAGATAGAATCACAGGATATGCTGAGTTAGAAGGGAGCCATCAGGATCATCAAGGCCAACTCCTGGCCCTGCACAGGACACCCCAATAATCTCACTGTGTACCTGAGAGTGTTATCCAAACGCCTCTTGAACTCACACAGGCTTGGTACTGTGACCACCCATCTGAGGAGCCTGTTCCAGTGCTCAGTCACCCTCTGGGTGAAAAACCTTTTCTTGATATGCAGCCTAAGTGTCCCAACTCAGCTTCATACCATTTCCTTGAGTCCTGTCCCTGGCCCAGAGCATGAAGAGATCAGTACCTGCCCCTCCTCTTCCCCTCGTGAGGACATTGAAGACCACAATGAGGTCTGACCTCAGTCTCCTCTCCTCCAGGCTGAACAGACCAAGTACCCTCAGCCACTCCTCATACAGCTTCCCCTCAAGGCCCTTCACCTTCCTCGTGGCCTCCTTTGGACACTCTCTAATGGCTTCATGTCTTTCTTATATTGAGTGGCCTAAACCTGCCCCCAGCACTCCAGGTGAGGTCACCCCAGCTCAGAGCAGAGCAGGACAATCCCCTCCCTTGCCCAGCCAGCAATTCTGTGCCTGATGCCTCCGAGGACACTCCTGGCTGCCAGGGCACTGCTGACTCATATCCAACTTGCCATGGACCAGGACCCAAAGGTCACTTTCCACAGAGCTGCTCTCCAGCCTCTTGCTCCCCAGTCTACACACCCAACCAGGGCTGCTCCACCTTAGGTGCAGAATCCAGCACTTGCCCTTGCTGAACTTCATACAGTTGGTAATTTTCTCTTTCTAATTTGTTTGAGGTCTCTCTGCAGGGCCTCTCTGCCCTTGACAAAGTCAACAGCTTCTCCCAAACTTAGACTCTCGTCCTTTCAAATAATTGCAGCTGATCCATTGACCTACTGTGGCTCCTTTCTCGCACAACTACCCCATCTCCTCCGAGAGGGAAGCACGGCACTGGGAGATGGTGGCTGCTCCATCAGGCCTGACTGGCTCCGGCAGACACCGGCACCCACAGCCTGCAGGCAGGGCCACTGCCAGTGTCACAAAGTGCTGCTGGATGCGCTCCCAGCCACCGTGACTGCTGCTCTGAGCACTGTGCACACACAGAGCCTACTTCCAAAACTGGCCTTCAATAGGAATAAATGCTGAGCACTACAATTTAAGTCTCAGGGAAAACTCTCTCACACACAGAGTTTATTTGCCCAAGTTTAAAACGATGATGTCTATGGCCGTTACTATTCATTTTACCCATTCACAGCTTGATGCAGATTTCTCCCATGGTTTTACATGGGTGGCGAGAAAAGGAACAGATAGTTGTATAGTCAAAGCAGCTGGAGTAAATCACAGGGCTAGAATCAAACACGAAGATACTTATCAAATGGAAAAAGGTAATAAATTGGATCATTTGCTTCCATATTTCCCTTCGATCATTAATCAAAACCATTTCCATTTCTAATTTTACAATTTTTCTTTTCTTTTGACCTTTAATAAAATGTTTCAATTGATCAGGGTAATAAAAATGTGAATTATATGAGCTGGCACAGACAAAGAAAGACCATTGAGTAATCTGTGTTCCAGATATAACAAGGAAAATGCCTGTGATTAAGTATGGGCTAAAAGTAATTTTTAAAAAATCCAAGTATTATAGTTTTAACTTAAGAATTCAATAAAGTACAACCTTTTAAAAAAAATTCCGAACATGAACAACCAAAACAAAGTTTGTGGGACTGCAGCTGTCATTGGGTTGACATATGGAATATATTTGTCCATTAATAAAAAAAATTTTTAGCACAAATAAGAACATACTTTCCTTTGCTCTTGAAGTTTATTTCAATTATATCCCAAACACTAAATTGCTGAAATAGTTTCATAGCAAAAGAACTTAAAAGTTGTTTTTTTGGATTTTCTAAACACCAGCGCAGTACTGTCAGCAAGAATGCAATCAAAGCAAAAAGCCTGCTGAGCCCGCCAACCAGTAATATTATTTGTTTCAATAGCTTTCCTTTGAATAGAAGTATTGATTTTCTACATCAGAACTCTTCTACAAAGAGCATTAAAAGAGAAATTAGACTTCCTATTTTTTCTCCACCTTATTAAGGACCATTGTTGAATCCTAGAAATAGAGTCACCAGGGATTTAAAAAGTTTGAGCTAAATAGATCAGCCAGTCAGGAATTCTAGAAAATTTTCGTCTTTTGTAAGAATTCCTGCTATGGGGCAATGCCACTCCTGCCAGAATGGACAGGGGGTATTTTTCCCCTTGGATAGAGGCAATTAGCTAAATTGCATTATTCCATGACCATCTGGCCTCAGCTACGTGTGTTCCTCACATAAAGTTCAGGTAAAGTGAAGGGACTGTGAAGGGAGGTAAGAACAGAATCATAGAAAGAAGAGTACCAGTGGACTGGTGGAAAAAAGAAACTGAACTCTGGGAAAAGAGATCAAGGTCAGAGGTGTTTGGGAGAAGGCAACAAAGGGAAATATGGCTACCAGGAAACAAAATTTAAACAAATTCTGCACTTGAGAAGACTTCTTAGTTCAGAAAAATATCTACATGCCAGGAGAAACCCCTAATGACAGGTGGTTCAACCGGTTTTGTTACTCCTTCAGCAACATCCCCAGCCTGCCACACCTACCTACAGTCACCAGAGCCTAGGAGGACTTTCAGGCCTCAGGTAGCAACATCCTTTAGCAATGCTTTTTCAAGTAATAGTAGCGTTTTTTGACTTCCACAATTTAATATCTATTCTTAAAAAAAGGCCAATGAACTAGAGAGCTACTACTGAGTCAGATTTAGGGGGACTAGTTACATACATTGAAGAACAAAGACTGGACTCACTTTTAAATTTTCACTTTAGAAGTATCAACATTTATTAACATAGTCATTATCACTAGCTGAAGATCAATTTTCAACAGTTACATTTCCATCATACTACAATAAATTTGGTGCAGTTACTTACACATCAGCATATTTAAATTGGAGTTAGCATAGCTACAAAGCAAAGATTTGCCCCACTATCATAGCAGTATTGTTGCCAATGTTTGGTTGAGCAAGGGTGACCCTGGAGTATCCCTAGTGACAATTACTGCAACAGGATCGCTAAAGAGACATGAGCAACATATTGCCTTTGCACTCTGACCACACACTTGGGATTAGAGATGTCCAATAAAAGACACAGGGCTCTATAAAGAACAGGCAATGACATTTAACTTCTGGGCTTCTGATCCCAAACAGGGAATTCAGATTTCAGAGTCTGACGTCTGCAGTGCATGGACGAACTCGACATTTCAGAGTGGGATTCAAAACAACTAATGCACTTGAAGTCCAGAGAAAAATCTGAGCACACAGAGCATCTTAAATGCCACAATGGAAACATTTACTCAGAGTTGCAGAGAAGTTCTAGCACACAGAGTACTGGACCTTCTTCTTAGGGCAGGTTTATGGGGTCTGACAGAGGGTTTCCAAAATACGACTGATATGGTGGTGATTCCACTGTTCACCTTATACACTACCACAACTCTCATACCTTTGCTTAGGGCGTAAGAGGTCATGTTCAATGCCATCCTTACCTAACAAAGTTCAAGTCCATGTTTTCCAGCTCCAAGGAAAGCCTTTCCCCCAGGCTATGTATCAAATGACACAGCAGTTCCTGTGATTCTTCCTGCTAGCCCTGTCTTGTTATGCAGAAAGAAATACTGACCTGAGAGGGGAAAAAAGCCAAACCCAAACATGAGAAAGAATCATAGCTAGTTCTAATGACTTTTTAAGAATACTTTGCCTCTAGGTTCCCAGATGTTGATCTCAGCTCCTGAGCCTGTTCTGGAATAGCTTCTACCCTACCAGCAGTTATCTCTACATGCACAGGTGGCCCAAAACCAGAGAACTGAGGCTCCTTTCTAACACTGCATGACACACACACTACTCCACCACCTCAATCCTTCAGCTGTTCCACCAGCTGCACTGTAACATCACTCATGCCCTGCAAATTTCTGGCTTTCTTTTATAATTCCTCTCATTTTTCTATATTCTAATCCATTCTTTCAAGCACTAACTAGTTTGAAGCTTGGTAGGGCACTTTCTCCCCACAGGAAAAGCTCCCACATTTGTGCTTGAGAAGCAAACAAATGATGAGAAGAGTCCAATACAATATTGGGAGTAGAAGTCTCCAAAAGAGAGAAATGGGGTGGAGGGGAATCCAATTAAAGAACAACTAAGGAGAAAACTTAATCCCCAGCTTAAACAAAATCTAAGAGGAAGCTGTGATTACTACAGTATGTTGGAGTATTGGTACTGGTTCTGGACTAAAAAAAGGATATTCAAACAAAAAGCATATTAACTCAAACTGCACATTTTTATTTAATTAGAGGTAAAACAGAAAGACCAGTAATAGGTCAATAATAATGACTTATTACTTCCTTTATGTGGCACATTTACAATAAATGGTAATTTACCATTAGAGAGACTTATTAAATTTTTTTCTGCTAAAGAAATTAACATTAGTCATGTGGAGAAAGAGGAACTCTCCATTTCCAGCTTGAGGATTTGCATTCAACAAGGCAGTCAGAGGATATTACAGATCCCGTTCCCCCTTTAGCAATGCAGGAAGAATTAAAGCATAACCATGTATGACATCATTCCAGCTGTACGCTGATGGGCTACAGATCGTTTCATCCATGCTATTTGAAAAACATTCCACTTTCCAGTCATTAGGCCTGCTAAATGGATTCACCTGCCATACCCTTGGAATCATTAAAAAAAGAAAAAAATCTTTGGCACACAGAACCGTACTTCAGTTTTATTCTTATGGCTGATGTACTATTACTTTTATGTCCTAAAAATAACTTAAAATTATTTTTTCACTTTCTCCATTGGAAACAAAAAATCGACATCTCTGTTCCCTGCTTTTACTCTTGCTCTAGGCTTATGTCAAAGTTTGTGATTAACTATCTTAGCAAACAAATATAACATGACTTTCTAGACAAAACTTGTCATTACCAGGGCTGCACTTTGCCTTACTATTTTTAAATAACTGCCTGTTAGCCTGTTCCAAGGAAAATAGGATCAGTTTACTCGTCTGAAGTCTACTTCTGTTAACTTCCTTAATTATTTGACATGAAGATAGAGAGCTGCTATTTAACACTTCTTCCAGTCAGAGGAAAATATCACACTATTTGTGCACTCATTATGGCTCTTAACTTCAGACTCATTTGAAAGCTTCAACTCTACAGGTGGGATTTTCAAAGCTGCCTCTAAGTCATTAATTTCTAATTGGACACCGCAACCCTCTAGGCAAGCTTTAAAAATCTCATCCTAAATAATCAATATTCTACTCCTTAATAACCTGATCTGCAAAAGAGTTGACAGGACAAAACATTTAGCTACTGAAGGGAGAGTGCTGTGATCATGGCAGGAAAAATAATAGATTGTATATCCTCATCTTAATGGTAGGATTATTTCCTACGCCCCATAAACTGTGAAAGGGACCAGACTGACAAAAGATGGAGGAGGAGAGGGAATCCTCAGGAAAAAAACAAACGAATCCAGAATCAAAGCTTCATACATAGCAGGAAAATGGAACAGATTGAACAGTGCTGTGCACTGCTTGGGTGTATATTCAGAATAAGTCTAAAACAATATGATCCAGATGGCAAAAAAAGCCCAACATTAAAGAGGATAATAAAATGCTATATAATGCCACAAAGCAATGTATTTGATAAAAATAAAACCAAATAATTAAGGTATCATTACAAATCTAGCCCCACATTTTTGAAATGCATAATATGGGCATTTAGAACACCAAAATAAATATCAGATCTTACTGGGTTAACTAATAGTTAAATACAAAATAAGAAGATTTTATTCAGGATATACATCAGCCTGAATGACCTAATGAAAATGAGAGAACTAATTATATTAAATCTGAGGCAACAGCAGGAAAAAAAGTCAGAGAAACATTTGGGAATATCTCACCAATTCAAGACTGTAAATAATTTGAAACATACTCTCCAAATACATCGGAAAGGGGGAGAAGGTAATCTAATATAGACCATCCCTAGTCTAATTAGCAGGCATTCGAACAACTGCATTTTCTCAGAGGGAAAGAAAATAACCCTCCCAAAACCCACACATTTAAAATTTTAATTATTATTTTCTCTGAGTTTCCTACATTCTATAACAGTTACAGAACTGGGTAATAATTACTTTGTGGAGTCCTTCCAAAATAAAATACCCTTAATCACCTTGCAGCAGAAAAAGGATTTCATCTGGTTTAATAAACTGTATTTAAAAACACCCCAGATCTGCATTTTGACATCCAGGTAATTCAGTGTAATCAGAATACAGCTCTTTCCCTTAATGGTTCAGCCTATTTGTTCTACCTGACACTCCGAGCCTGATACAGCTCAGAGCAGCGTCGTTCGCATCACAAAAGACTTGATCCTTACACTGATTACACCCTGGCATTTGCAGGCTGGATAGCACCCTCATTTCTGTTCCACTGGGCAGCGGGCACGATGAGCCGCGGCAACGAGAATCGCCACAGGATCGGGCAGCGAGCACGGCCACAAAAACCGGCTGAGAACGCCATCCAAAGAGCTGCATGTGGCAAATACAGGGGGTGCAAGAACATCACAATCACTTGAAGCTGAAAGATACTCAGTACAGTAGCCACAATTCTTATCTTTTCACACAAGTAACCACCAGATTATTTGACATGACAAAACAAAATGCTTCCTCCCAATAGCTCGTAATAAGCATCAGTACAGGTTATACAAAAATTTAATCAAGAGATTGTAGTTCTTCAATAATTTCCAGGTTCAAATTTTCTATAAAACCTCCTTTGCCTCTGCCTTGATTTTTGCACAAGTTACCTGATGACATGGATTATGCAGGTAAAACCACATTAATAATTGTATATCTTCAGCTATTTTTTTTAAATCAGCCTTTTTTTGGCATTAGGTGAACAAAAAACAATCAAGATTTTAGTACAGCATCTATAAAGGAAATTCAAGTTTCCTTACTTTGACAACTTCACAGCTGACTCTTGATATAATCCTGTAAAGTACCTATTTTACATTTAGTCTGACTTGAATTGGTAATCTGAAATACTTAAAAATATTCTGCTACTAATACTGCTCTCTAAATCAGCAGATGATGTCTGGAGACATGAAGAGTTATGAATTTCAGATATTTCAAAATATTTTAAATAGATCTTTTTATTTTGAGCACAGCTAGGAGATGCACTTCTGTTTTGTTTTATATAATCACTGTGTATGTAAAATTCGAGGAAAATTAAAAGAAATTTTTGCATAATGAAGAAGATCAGCTTTTGAGTGCAGAGGCAGTGTGGACTGAGCAGGTTGAGGTCCTGAGTAAGGTCAGCATCAGGATTTTAATGCACCCAATTCTCTTTGTGACTTTGTCCAAAGTCCTAACTCAGACTCAATTAATTCTACATTCTCCAGATTTCTAGCTGTGGCAGCCCAGTAATGGTGACACTAATGATATTGAGACTTCTTTGAATTTATCCCACTCACAAAGTACCCTAATGAAGCTTTTCTTTCTAGTATATCAATAGCTAGTGACTTTCCTGCCTTTCTCTAAAGAGGTATCTTTAGAGATAGGCTATCTGCTATAACACAAATAAAACTCTAGAGCTGCACCAAAGACCGGCAGTTGTTTTTCAATAATCCCTGGTGTTGATACCAGGATATCAAAATAGTGGAAATCAATTTTGCAGACTAGTTACACACATAGTTGGAATCCCAAATTTCATTTGAAGGAACTAACACACTGGGGCTTTCAAAAGGTGAGCAACACTGGATACCATCTGATCAATAATTTCTCTTTCCTATTTTGATGCTACAGTTTGGAGTTGTACTCAAAAGAGCTCTGCAGTGATCCTGAGCAGATGCCCACCATCCATCCACAAGTGAGTGATCCACCTGACAATTAACCTGTGCAGCCTGGGGCTTGTGCCATGCTGCCTGCACAGCCTGCCCTTCAAGCCTCTGTGTGATGTCCTGGGAGTATCTTTTGGCCACAGGACAAATTCTGAGTAAACTTAGCCCTAATTGGAACAGAGGAGCATGTGGGCAGCTCCCACTTGGTACCAGTGATTATGTCACTTGTCTGACCTTGCCTTCATCTAACAAGTGCAGCAACAAGTTCTCATGTGAACACCCTTTCTGTCTGACAGCAGGAGGGATTAATAGAGTTTTTTTCTTCTTAGAAAGCGCTAGAATAGCCTGACTGACCAAAATGGGACAGTGCTTTCCACAGACAGGCCTGAACGGTGTGCAACTGTATTTAGGCCAATTCACTGCAGTGTGAAATACTGTATTATGTGGGAAGCAGCCACACTTAGCTCATCCATAAACTCAGCAGCCACACAGACGAGACTGCAACTACAAAATGGAGTTGGTCATGGCCTATTGCAAATTAAGGATTCCCACTGTGTACACACGCTTGTACCAGTGCCGATACACACAAGGCACTGTGCATCCTGGCACTCCCAGGCTGCGCAGGGAATTGCTTTACCCAGTTAATGATAAAACATGCTATGCTAGAGCTAACTTTAACTCCCCCCTTCACTCCTTACGTGAAACGGGTGTAGCCACTGGAGTGACAGTGCCACTTTCCCTACACAGGACAGTAGCAATGCTTCACAACTGCATGTGCTGCATTTTGGATTAAGAAATCCTTTGTGTTTTCCACATTGTCCTTAGTGGCTGTGACATGAGAGGAAGGAAAGAAGAGACTCCATGTTGTGCATTGGAGACAACACAGGCAAAGCCTTGACACCTTTTCTGCTGCCACTGATGTTCATAGCAAAGGTACAAAGATCCCAAAGAACAGAGTCCCCAGAAGAGCACATATCTGCTTCTTTGTCCCAGTCATTTCCCCACACATTGTGCTGAATCACCCCAAGCAGTTCCTCTGTGAATATGTACAATTTTCCATAGAGATAAATAGGCAATTGAAATGTAAAAGCCCATGACCGTTCACTTTCTATATACAAAATGCTGTAATCTTGTAATCAATATGCTATTTAACACAAAGCCAGTGCAGCCCCTGGGGGAGGGGAGCTGTGCTGGGAATACTTAGTTCGGGTGATAAGGTTTGATGCCGTCTTTCTGCTTCATGGAAATAAACAGGACCTAAACTACAGCTCAGCAATGCTATCTGATGGTCACAGTGCATCAGATTCATCAAAAATAAGGACAGTAAAGAACAGTGAGGCAGCCCTTGAAAACAGAGCATACCTGTTGGTTCAGGCATCCACATCGTAGGGCTGAGAGGGAATTCACTGCCATTTACCACAGCACTGACGGGTTTTGAAAACTCATGGCCAGCTGGGAGAGGCTGAGAAACTATAAAAAAGCCAAAACCAAACATACAGCATTGTTTGGCAGAACTAGAAACACTGGCATGTTTCTAATAATTTCTATTAGGAAAGTGTTGTTATGCAGGAGCAATATTTACAGACTCTGACACTTAAGGAGAACTCAGAGAAGAAGCAGAACAGCATCTACTGAATAACACTGGGTTACAGAGACTATTTCAAATCTAACGAAATTACTAATCTATTCTTTTAATCTGATAATGTTCTACTAGCAAATACAACTTTTTTTTTTAACAAAAGCATCGGATACTACCATTTCTTTGGATTTAATTAGACAATAAGGAATTAAAAGCCAGCTAGATACAACTAGAAACAGTCAAAGCAATTTGAAATAATTAAACACTTTCTTGATGTGTATTTAAATAAGTTGTTGCCTTGTCCTTTCTGACCACTGGTGGAGACAGAACAGTGAATTACACAGATAAGAGCTGCATAATAACTGACTAGAAGCAGGGTATTAAATACAGAAATTGTCTCATGTGGAATAGGAGGGTTCTTGTATTGGTTTTAGTTTACATTTTCTTTTGTACTTAGGGAAAGAGTGTGATAATTACAGCTGATAGCAATTAGAGATAAATGGCAAAAATGTATGAGATTACAAAATTTGAAGGAACTACGTAAATTAGAAATACATGCAATGTGTCAAATATAAATCAAAGCACATAGAGAAGTTAAAAATCAACACAAAGCAAGCTGTCAAAAAAGAGCATTTCCCTGTGAGATGTTCCAAATCCTATTAAGCAAAGTTGAACTTTCTTGATATTTGCCACCTTACCCTCTGCTGAAAGCTGCAGAGGCACATCCAGGTGATGTGTCCATTCTTCAGTTTCCAGTTCAGAGGCAGGCACATTATAATGTAAACCACTATTGATTTCAGTTCACTTTAATACCCTGGACTGTGAACTGCGGTGGTGGTGGGCTCCAATTTATAATCCCTGTCAGATTTAGCTCCCACAGCTAAATCCACAGTGGTTGTGAATAAGAGAACTTAGAAATCATTTCAAAGTGAAATATGATCCAAACAGGCGAGTACAGTTTGAGGATATATACACTGAATCAGAAGGTAAATTATCAACTTGCTCTTCTCCTAAGAGGGACAGTTAAATTGAATGATACCATGAACCAGGAGCTCAGACACACCCTGTTATGAAACACTGCCTGTGTGGCAGAGGCAAATAGAAGTCGTGGCAGAGCTCCTCCAATGTTCTGGACACTCTGCAGTGCAATACAGCAGCCCTTCAGGGAACCAATTCCCCCATGTCTCTTCCCTCACCCTAAAAAGTATCTCCCCAAATGAAGTGAGCCCAACCACTTCATCAACCCAGTCCTCAAAAGAGCCTCCTACAGATGTGCTGCACTCTCTGGGTGGGCAAGATTACCACCAGTAGTGCTGCTCAAAGGTCTGTGACACGCAAGCATTGCACACACAGGCTCTGTGTTCCTTGACATTTCGCTTTTTTGTGCTTTTCCTTCCCAAGCCCACATCTCTTCAGACCATAACCTTCTATAGACACCCACCCTCCAAACTATAGTTCCTTGGATAAAGCCAAGGATTTAAATCTGTAGAAGCCTTCTTAGGGTAAAATTAATAATGTCACGGGTGTATTCTGTCTCTCCAGTGATAAAACTCCACAGTCACAATATCTAGCCCAGTGGTAGCTATTTATCTATTGATACATTCAATACAAGATTACCTCGAGTCACTAGAAAAATGACTAGGAATCAAGAAAAAAGAGAATAAGAACATCAGATTAACTATAAAAGAAGTTTCTTCTATACATGAAATAAAGGTGCCACATCTTCAATTTTTAAATTTTCTGAAGGACTGGGCAGATGTGTCAACACATGGTCCTTAAGTAAAGTTCTGCTACACAAGAAAAGTTGATGATTTAGTAGTAAGTTGATGATTTTCCATCTGCAAGTCTTATTATTACCCAAACCAGTGACAGCAGCCAGCCTCTGCTGCCTATTGGCACCAAGAAATACTTCTCCAGCATTACATGACTAACCAGAAACACACTAAATCTCATCCCCTTACCTAGACTACTTCTGTAATTTAAGAAAACAAATCAAAATCAAAACAATGTGGGTCAATCAAAATGAGATAGTAGACAACCAGAACCCCATTTTTGTTTGCATTTACTTTTGCAACATTTTACAGTCTGCACTTTGGCAAGCAAGTTCTGTCATCATATACATAGAAATACTTGTAAGAAATAAGTATGTCCAAGCGCTTTCTGCAGGTCATTATAATGTGTACAAGTTTTGAGAATGCAAGCTGTAGTTCACATATACATAGAGGAATCCCAGGGGCCCGCCCAATTCATAGCCCTGGGGAACCTAGCAGTTCACAGGGGCAATATCAGAAGACGAGATATTTACAGTGACAAACTGGCACCACTGAGGCAAATACTAATGAAGCAATGTCAGAACGGAGCCCACAGGAGCTTCTACAGGTATTTTAAGAGAAACTTATGATCTCTGGTATCAAAAGCCACAGGAAGATCAGTAAGAATTAAAATTGACAATGTGCCAGAATCCACCTACTATGAAACAGAAGGTCACTACAAATCCTCATTAAAGCTGTCTCTCTGCTTTGGCCTGATTGAAATTTTTCAAACAGTTTATTATTACCATGAAGGTAAGGGCTGCAGTTGCCCTGCCACAACCTTTTTCCAGGACCTTTGCTAGAAAGGTAGATTTGAAACAAGGTAGAAAACTCAGAAATTGCCTGAGGACAGCAAAAGGCTGCTTAATCAACTGCTCCAATCTCCAGCAAAGAAGAAATTCTTCAAGATGCCAAAGAGGTGTTAATGATAGATATTATAAAAGGGAGCTGCTACAGTATATCTTCCAAGGACTGCTACAAAAGCCTTGCTGGCAAAAGATCAAGAAAACAGCTTGCAAGTATAAGACCATATCTATAATAAAAGTACAATGTGACAGGTTTAAAATCCATAAGCTATGCTGAAGTACATAGTTCAGAATCCCAATGACCCAGCTGGAACTGAAGTTATTGAAAGCCTTGGCATTTAACCACCACAGAAAAAGAAAAGACCCCAAAGCCTTCTCTCATCTTCTCACATCTCTCCACTAGACCTTACGCCAGGAAGCACAGCAGCCCAGATTGCTTCTGTGTAACCAACTTGGAAAACCACCATGCTTGGAAAACTTGAGCAGAGGTTAATCATGAAGAATGCTCAACCACAGCATTGAGTAACACAAAATAAAACCACCAAGCCCACCACAGGTCCTTGAAACAATGGGACAAGCTGAGCAGCTGAGCACGTGTATGGCAATATGGTCTCACATGAGCTTTGCTGGCCTCTGAAGCAGTGCCTTAGCAGACAGTGTGGCCATGCATTCACTGAAGTACGGCGAGGTCCTCCCAGCTCATTTCCTTTGACTCTTCACTTACAGTGCTTTGGTTCCTTTTGCTCACCACATTCATTGCAGTTCTCCCTGTCCCATGCACATCTACTCAAAAAAGGAGTCATCTTTCTAGGTCAGAAACCAGAAAGAAAATCTGGAAACATCAGTTGTTTGCTCCTTCAGGACCAGCAGAGTATCACTGTACTCCTGAACCCCAAACAAACCACAAAATCTCCCAACAGTCTCAACCTCTCCCCCCAGATCCAAAGGATGATAAAGGACCAGCATTTCAGTACTACCCTAAGTCTGAGAAGGATCAGCATTTGTTCATGTCTTTGGCAATCTCACTTCTTTTGTGCCCAACAAGCCCTTCAACTGAGCAAAGTTTAACTAACTTTGATCCTGCTAAACATTTTCTTTCAGCAATGGCACCATTATCAAACATCTGGAATAACCCAAAGGGACTGTATGTAAACACAAACCTGCAGGGAAGCTATTGGGAAAGAAGTACGTGGTCACACTCAAGTCCTGAGATACGAGCTGGAGAGAGTGCTCTGAACTCTTGAAAGGAGAAATACTGGTGGCTGGAAGAGATGGTGGGACAATGAATGTCATTGAAGGAACAAGCAGATGTCCAAAGAGTTGGAATGAAGGGAAGGAGATACATTAGTATTGCATACATAGATGAAGTTCAGCAATCATGGAATTCACTAAGAAAATGAGGTTGAGGTGTCTTGAGAGATTATTAGTGAATGGACAACAAGGGAACCAACAATAGAACAGGTCATAAGTGATCCATGACACGGAAATGCTGAAAAGCAAATAAATGAAAAAAACAGCCTACACTTCAGTTCTTGGCTATGTCCAATATTAAAAGAAATAGATAAAATCTGGGTTAAATCTGTGACCTAACACACTATCCTCTTTATCACAGCAACTGGTGCCAAAACTTTTTACAGCATCTAAAAAAAATCCTGTAACAAAAAATTGTGATTTCTGGAAACACTTGCTTTTTGTCTTCTGCTCATGCCTTTCTGCAAGTCTGTATGCTCTTCCACCACCTCTGTCCTCACCTCAGCCAATGGCATTACTTATACAAAACATCCACTTCTTTCTCTCTCTCCTGAAACCTTCACCAGGCTCTGATTTACCTTCATAGCAATGAGAAGAAGCAGCTGTTTGACTGTTACATTAAAAAGTATCTTTCTCTGGAAAATTTAAAACATCCTGCATCTACCTCATTTGTATCAACACCATAACCATCCCAGCTAAAGGAAGAAAGGATAAAAAGTATCAGGTTATGTCACTGTAAAGTAGTGACGTCAGACCTGCATACTTTTTACCAATTTGTCTTTGTTTTATACAGATGTAAGGAAATAAGGACTTAATTATTTTGTCCAAAACAAAATAAAGGTCAGTATGATTCCTTACAATATCTCCTGTTTCTCCTCCTTGTTTGTTTCATATTTCCAAAAAACAATGATCAGGGGTCTGCTCTTGAGCTCCATCTCTGTATGTTGCTGTACTACTTGGATGTCACAAAACTGTTTTCACATTTGGGTTCCTGCAGGTGATAATCCAATACTGCACCATAATAAATGCATTAATAAAAACTTTAAGCGCTTTTTTGTAACCTGGCTTCCCTCAGACTTGAGCCAAGCAAAATACAGGAGTGCATTGCATGCGTGCTGAACACAGTGACAAGAGGTATGACTGGCACACAAATCACACAGTAGGCACGCTGTGAGCTCATTTCTTTTCTGAAATGGAGATGTAGTTCCCTGGTCTGGCACATAGAAATGTGAAACTTTGCAACAGAGTTGTAAAATCCATCACAGCTCTCACACAGAGCCAGGTCTGTATTTCAGTTCTGCTGGTCTGGACATGAGGAATATATGGATATCACAATCTAGCTAATGGAAAAAAAATCAAACAGATGGGTATCTTCAAATTCTCACCACAAGAAGAATAGAGTGAGTAAAATGCAGTTTCTCTGTCCATGTTTTAAGTTCAACGTCTCTTTGCTTGGCTACAGGTTATCATGATGAATTATATTTTCTTTTGAATTCATTCATTCATTCACTTTGAAATGGAGGAGTTTTTGGCAAAAGGATAGCCTGAAGTCTTTGTATGATGATGCTCAAAGTTCCTTAAATTTTTGTCTGCAGAAGCTAAGCACTTATATAATGAAAAACACAGGAGGACACAGAATTACTTAATTCCACAGCTTTGTCCCAAGGAATAAATCTGCTGGAACCCTGCAGTTTTGCAATACATGATCCTCTTAAAGCATGATCTATTGTTTAGTTGCCTACATACAAATCAACTGATAGTGCCTGATATTCTTTCACTTAAGAATTATGTCTGAAGCTTTTCTAGGAATATGGTTTACATAATTACCCTTTTGCATGCATGCAAGAATTCCCACAAAAACCAGTAAATCAGCAATACCTGTGGGTGCAAAATGTATTTAATATCTCCACATTTTCAAGCTGTGAGAAAAGCTCAGAGTTTCCACCTGTTTTCACAGCAGCAGGAGGCTTGCCCTGGTCATCTGAAACATCCCGTGGGGCTCCAGATGCAAACCATGATGTGGTCAGACATTCCACCAGGCCCAGTTCAGCTTCTCACATGGCACACAGATAACTGGGCATGGTGTCACCTTCTGCCAGTGAATGGAGCAGGAACATGACTGCCAACAGGAACAGCAGAAATGGTGGAGATCAACCCTCCAGTGCCTGGCTATGCCTTTGGCATGAAGATCAAACTGATTAGCAACTTGGGAACACAATTTCCTCCCAGGCAGCTTGCAATAAGCACCATGATCCCACTCTGAGCCATGAGCTTCTTGCATAGATCAAACAAGAAAAAGGAACAAATACAGAAGGGCAGGAGCTAAGATTTACCACTAACCTCCTCACTTCTGACCCAAACAGAAAGCAAGCTACCACCTCATCCTTGCCAACAGCATGTATTTACAAGCTGGTCTACAGAGGAAAACATTTCACCTTCCGCTTCAAAAAACACCCTGTCTGGGAGATAAGGAGCTGAAAAGATATTAACATATCATTAATTATGCAAACAGAAGGTATTCGGGTGTCTGGATTAGGAGACAATGCAAGAAAGCATTTGGATAGAATCATAGAATCCCTCAAGTTGGAAAAGACCTTTAAGATCATCAAGTGCAATCATCAACCCAGCATCATCACCATGCTCACCATTAAACCACACCCTCAGGTAACATCTACATGATTTTTGAACACCTCCAGGGATGGTGACTCCTCCACTTCCCTGGGAAGTTTGTTCCAATGTTCTACATCGCTTTCTGTGAAGAAATTTTTCCTGCTACCCAATCTAAACCTCCCTGGGTACAACTTGAGGCCATCTCCTCTCATCCTGTCACTTGTTACCTATGAGAAGAGATCAACACCCACATCACTACAACCTCCTTTCAGTCACTTGTAGAGAAGGATGAGGTCTCCCCTCAGCCTTCTTTTCTCCAGGCTAAACAGCCTGTTTCCATAAAACAAAACAGGGAACAATAAGGAAAAATCCATTTTGGTAGAAGCTGGGCCATTCTTGTGTGAATATATGGATGTTCTGATAAGTAAGATAAAGAAGGTTTAGTACCATTGTTCATAGGCAAAATATATTTTCATTTGTCCATAAACCACAAGCCACACTACAGCAAAGACGCTGCTTGCCTGGAAGCTGACCAAATACATTTCTCCTGAAGTAGCAAAGTACATCAATAATATCCCTCCAAGTCTTTTATTTCTCACTTGGTAGTAATTTACTTACTCCACATCACCATTTCATCTTTGTAAAGATGCATGGAGACCCCAAATAAGCTCCTACTTTAGCACAGCATTAAAGCACTATTGGATTTAAGAACCAGTAAGTTCAGCAGGGATGTTCACATGCTCAAATCACCCTTGGGATTTCTGAATTCAGACAAGCAGCGTTATCACTGGGAACAGGAGCACTACCTCACCTGTCCATCACAGCCCAGAGGAACGATTCTGTCTGGCCCCATCACCAGGACCATGGGGAATATACCAAAACACCCTCAGTGGGGAGGAAAAAGACTCCTTCTCCAACAGAAACTAGTGCAGCACTGATGCTATACAGCAAACAGCAGGAACATTTGGCTGTAACATTAAATGATGCTGTTAGAAGTGCCTAGGGCAGTGGGAAAGAAATGCTTAAGCATAAATGCTTAAAGTGAATAAAGGAGCAAAGGAACTGCCATAACAGACAAAAACAATTCCATATTTTCCTGCAAAAACAGTATCAGGTACCACAAATGAATACGTAAAACATCATGGCCTGGGCAATTAAATGGCAGCCTAACTACAATGAAAATCTCACTCTTATCTCAATGTTCAAAGGCTGGCTTCTCTTTAAATCAAAAGAGGCTCTCTTTCTTTTATTTTTAAAACTCTGAGACCTAGCTGGCTGGGTTTTTCTGTGCTACACAAATGAAAAGGGAGGCCTACATTAGTTTAAAAAAAAAAAAAAGCTCAGAGACAAAACTAATACATACATTATAATAAAAGAGCTGATAAAGAATATTCTGCCTCAAAGTTCATGCCAAGCAGGAGCAAGAACCACAGGATGTTGGCAACAGGTACTTTAAACCTCAGGTCAAGGATAGTTGCTATATGCCCTGTCAATACACTGTTAACCATGATTGATTTGGTCCAGTGACAGATAATCTATTATGCACTCGTACTTCAACTCCACTAAATCAAAGATAGTTTGTCTAGCAGAACAAAATGACACAATATAGGAGAAAGCACAGGGACGAAGTACCAGTCTTCACCCAACATTCTTCTATGACAGAAGGAAACCAACATATAGCAAAAGGTCTAGCAAAACACAAAAGCTTATATTTCTGGAGGACGTAGAAGACGAAAAGAAGAACAGTGTAATTAAAAAAATATATATACTGATGAAAGAAAAGCCATA
Organism: Corvus kubaryi; assembly: GCF_017639235.1. NCBI lineage: Eukaryota > Metazoa > Chordata > Aves > Passeriformes > Corvidae > Corvus > Corvus kubaryi. Next base: position 3,728,821 of record NW_024581126.1, on the reverse strand, counting down.
GAAGTCCTAGTAAAATGTCAGCGAGAGCTGCAAATAGCCTAAACATAAAGAGCAAAGTAGGGAAGGAAAACCTGCGCCTGGAGTCAAGCTGTGTGATGTTTATCTAAACCTTTGCAGTGGGGGAACAAAACCAGGCTCACTATTTCTCATCACCTTCAGTACAAGGGGGGTGTCTTGGGGTGACTTTAGGATGCTGTATCCCCTATCGCCTGCTCTATGCCAGACATGAATCCTGTGCCTTTCTGTGCCTTTAAGGCAGACCCAAGAGAGACGGGAGGCAAGGCGGTGGAATTCCTTTGCCTCTCAGCTCTCAGCTTCTGCAGCAGGGAAGGGAGTGACATTCTCTTGCTTTTTAGCTAGCTTCTCATTCATTAGTTGAGGAAAGGTTTTCCTGGGACTTTGGCTTCTCCTTCTTCTCTTCTGGACTGTTCAGCAACACCAGAACATCACTGGGAGGCCGTTCACCGTGGCCCGGAGGGGCGCAAGCCGCACCCCAGCTCCGGAGAGAGAGCAGAGCCACGCCTACAAAGGACTTTGAATTTTACCAGGTTCTCTCCACAGCGAGAGGTTTCATTATTTAGCATTATTCTTTTTCCGTGCCTGCGTGCACTCTGCTTGTTAAATAAATAACTTCTTTTCCACTTTCCTCTGAGGAATTTCTTCCCGAACTTGTGGGGGATGAGGCGGCTGAAACCTCTCTTCTTTGGAGGAAGAAGAACCCTTCTTTGGTTCCTTCCAAAGCATGTCCCTTAATTTGTCTCAAACTGAAACAGGGGGAAAAACAGATTGGATTCTCTTCAAGTATCAAATAGCATAGTTTACATGCTTTTATTGACTTGCAGTTTCCACCTTATTCTCCCACTAGCTCTTTCCTTTTTTAATATGGATATCTGCCTAGAGACAAGATGTCTGGGAACACCACCTTCCAACATGAATCCCAACACTGATATCCTGAAGCTAAAGACTGCCGAGTGTCCAATACCTGCACAATCCAGCAGTCTGCATGACCATGGAGTGCATTCATCCTCTTTCATTGCTCACTCTTAATATCCTGATGTTCACAGCATCAGTAGCCTGTATTAGAAAGAGGCAACATGCTTCTGTGAAACACATGAACTCCACCCAGACACCCTTTGCTGGTCACAGGGACTGAAAAGAAATGGACCCATCCCATATAAAGAATTAGCTGAGGATGTAAGTAGACTAGGAAGTAGAAGACAGGTGCTCTATGTACATACAGAGCTTGAAGCTGAACATAAAATGCTCTGCTGACTGGCATCCACACTCTGCACCCATCCATTTTTATACAGATTATAAAATAGCAGCTGGTTACTCTGAGTTGGATAAAAGTGTGACAGGCAAAACCCCAAAGGACTGTAAAGACACCTGCAGTGTGTGATTACAGCACAGCCCCAGAGCAGAAGTGCCATACACACTCTCCATCCCGCTCTGCCAGTCCAGGACTAGAGGGATGTGCTGCTGTTGGCCACCCTGTGAGCTGAGCTGTCCTCTGCACACCAACCAATGCCTTTCACAGCTGCACAAAGGCATTTGGGGCTGTGCTGAAGCACTTGATTGCTATGCAGGGGTGTAAAGGGTTATTAAATAAAATCTCCCCCTCAGGCCTTTTCTTTTAGAGGTCTACATGGCGTGGGCCAAAACTAATTTTCTCTCCTAACCACATCTAGTGAGAAAAGCTCAGCCATACACAGAATCTGTGTAATATTTGACAAGGACAAAAAGACTTGGAGAACAGTGAAATATTAACCTGGATATAGTGTTCATGCCCCTCACCATTTAATATGGGACAGAAATAAGTGGGTCAACCCTCATCACAGAGTAAATAAATAATATTTTACATTCTATTGGGCAAGTACATATTTTCAATGCAAAGTCATTTTACCAAAGTCAAGTAGCCTGCACATATTTTCGTGTTCCCTCAGCTTTATTATTTCCTTTCTTTAGATTTTACAGACATAGATTTTCTTTTAATTAAAGTATACATTTGTGTATAATTTTTCTCCTCAAGTTTGGCAAAGTGTTGTCAAAGCAAAGAAGGAAAAAAGCCCACCATAGTAGTGATGGTGACCTATTTCACTTCTGTGCAGCCAGCAGAATCAAATTTGCTTCAGCTTTAAATGTACTGCCAATTTGAAAAATTTAACACAAGCTTTTTTCCTTCTAATAATAGAGACCATTAATAAGTAACACTTACAGATTCCTTCCAGCCTTTACAGCATCTCCAATGTGCAAACCCTGGTATTTTTGTAAAGGCTGAACTACAGAAGACCTCCCAAGAGGCATATGGATCAGACCTTCTGCTCATATGAACCTACCCGGATACCTCCAGGGGTTTAGGGAAACCATTCCAACTTAACCTGGCTGAGGAACTGGCAGCTTTAAAATGTATTTATTTTCATACTCTGACTGACACTGCACACTGACTAATCTAAGTATTTATTCCATTTTAGGTATCACTGAATTAATAATACTCAATTTATAGACAGTGAGTAAGGGAATTATGTGCTTGCTGCAGGTTGCACAAGAAGTCGGGACCAGGGCAGAAATAAAAACTTGCATTTCTGACAATAAGTCATGTATCTGACCAAGAAGCCATCCCATCCTCTACTTAAAAATAAATCACATGTACATTTGACCACAGAGGGGACACATGTTCAGGTGGCACAAATGGGCACAGCTCTTTTCTTGTCAGCACAGTTGTGCTCTGTTTCAGTAGCTCATCTGATCCAGACCTTATGCACGTAAAAACTGACTCAACACATGAGAAACAGAAAGCTTAAACACATGCTAGGTGTGTTTATATGGTCAATGTAAAATTTATCTCATTACCAATGAAGCTTCCCCCACCAAAGAAAAGCATTTAAATTCAAACCATTTAATGGTACAAGCTAATTAAAGTAGTTGTTTTTAAAGCAGCCCATCTCCCCTCAAGCAGTTAAATTAGGCTTATGAAAAGAACATCAGATGATGTACTCATTTCTTATTACCATAAGCAGAGTGACTTCCTTGGCTGGATGATTTTTAAAGAAATCACATGGTGGTGATATAATTTCCCCCCGGTTAATAACTTTGGTGTGTCTGAGAGGCAAAGAGAGAGAAGAAAGGTCTCATTGCACCAAATAAAGAGCAATTTGAGAATATCTACTGTCAACTTTAGCAAGACAAAGCAACTTAGTCATATATATTCACATACGTTCAGTTCACTAGAAACTCTAAGTAGAAGCCCAGATCATGCTTGACACAATGGAGAGCATTCACAGGACACAAATTGCAGACTGTTTCCTATAACAGGCACAAAAAAGAGAAAGCACATTAAGAAAATGGAGTGCTTGAGTATCTCATAAATAGAGAATGTCTGCCTGAGCAACCTGCCTTGCAGTCAGTCCTCAAGCACCAAAGGCACAAACTTGTGCTGTATTTGCTGACTGTGACAGAGCCTTACCCCAAATGCATCATTTTAAGAAAAAGGTTCACGTCAAAAGTAGGTGGGGTCTTTTCCCCAAGAAAAAAAAGCATCCCATCAAAGGCACAGGCACTTGGAAGGAGGCCTCTTCCTCTGAAAAGCAGTATTTCAGTAATATTTGATGGATGAATATTCCAACCCACAACCAATGCCTCAGCCCATCTGTGCCCTGCAGCCTTGCTACCCCAAACGCAACACCTGAGAAATAAATACAATTGCTGTCTATTTCATTGTATACAAAGAGCCTAATGAATTCGCATTTGAAATAAACTAGAGTCATTGGAGCTTTAGTGCAGCCATATATTAAGATACGAGTATATTGTTCTCTGTCCAAGAAGACTTCAACACAGGAGACATTAAACCATAAAACCTTTACTACCCGGCCAGCAGAGCTGCTGCGTGCCTGCCCGTGGCCATGACGCTCCCTGTACTTTCACAGCCCAGGGAAGTGCTCCTTCGGCTCCCAAGGGAATGAAATAACTCACCGGGCCAGTTTCCTGCCCAAGAATATATATAACTGTAAACGTATGCCCACCTAGGAAACAAGCTGTATTTATGCACTTAGGAACAACGAGGGTAAGTCTGGCAAGACTTCCAAAACACAGCGAACAAGTCGGGAAGAGGACACTGAAAAACATGAACTGGAGACTGGAGCACTTTAAGGACAGGATCTGAGCAAGCACGGGGGTGTTCGCAAGCACCTGAACGCAAAGTCTTTCCTCAGACCAATGCAGCGAATCCCGATCCCCTGGTTCATCTTTACCACGACCCACCCAAGACTTGCAGGAGTTCGGAAAAAGTGACTGGCCCTGGGCATAAACTGGACACAAACTTCGTCAGAAAAGCCTCCAGTGCTTATTTCCCGCCGTTGGGTAGCGATGCCCCTCAGCCCGTGCACGGCGACGCCCTTCAAGCCCCTGCACGACCCCTCAACCCCAGCTCAGCCACCCGGAGCAGCTTTTCAGCCCGGCCCGACCTCCCTGTCCCGCCCCTCAGCCCAGCCCGCCCCGGTCCCTCCAGCCCGGCCCCTCCGGCCCGCCCCGGCCCCTCCGGCCCGCCCCGGCCCCTCCGGCCCGCCCCGGCCCCTCCGGCCCGCCCCGGCCCCTCCGGCCCGCCCCGGCCC
>NW_024581126.1:3615865-3723814 GCF_017639235.1 Corvus kubaryi | reverse complement strand
GGCGGCGGCGGGGCGGCCCTGCCGCGAGCGACTCGTCCCTCATGCGGGGCAGGCCCTGCCCGGTAATTAAAATGGACAAAGCGGGCGGCAAATGAGGGTCCCGACGAATGAAGACGTTTTCCCGACCTTCCCAGAGGGACGAGGAAATGCCAGCAGAGGGCCACTTCCCTGAAATTATTGAGTCATCCTTTGAACTGTGGGGTCTTCCCATCAGCCAGACAGTCCAACAGAACACTGGGCGAGAGCAGAAGGTTTGGTGGGAGGAGAAACTGTCATTCTGTTAACAGTGACCCTGCTCCCTGGCCCACATCCGCCCAGTTGTTCTGGCTGTTTATAGACTGACACCGACGTAAGACGTGTGCCAATAAAAACATGATTTAAAGAGGAGAAAGTCCTGAGCTGCCCAGCAGTCGTGGCATGGAAGCTCTGGAGAGCTGCGTGCACCGGCTGCGGAGAGGATCCAGCTCTGGAACGAGGGCAGGTCTGAGGCATGGAGAGAGAGAGAGAAGAGCAAGGGAAGTACAGGGATTACAGGCCACAGTAATGTGATCACCTCCTTCAGCAGCCGTACAGCACACACCCAACTTTTGAACTCCAAGGAGGTGCTCTGCAGGGTTGTGTTTTATGTGTCCCAGCACTCGGTGCTCTTGGGCTGTGGTATCAGTTGGAACACGCTTACTACAATAATAAAAAATTGACTAATTAAGTCTGAAGGGCTTTTTCAATGCTGCATCAACCTTGTGCAAGCTGCAGACATATGTGGCACAGCCTCCCTATTCACCACGTGGCAATTAACAACAACAACAAAAAGATAATGTGTTGGCTTCTAACAGTACGTTCTTTTTGGTTTTAAAAGTGTCTCTGTGCTATCATTATAAGCCACTCTGGTGTGTTTTCCATGAGAGTTTTAGATGTCAGGATAAGGCAAAAATCCATAATGATCATTAGTCTGCATTTTAAGGACTCTGAACAAAAAGACTGCTGTCACATTGTTGGGCTTAGGGGCCCTAAGTATTCTTGGTGTTTTGTGTGTGCATTACAGAGATGAAATATTAGAGCAGCAAATACTATTTCCCAACACTTGTATTTTACAATATGTACATATGCTTGTATTCTGTTGTACTTTCCCTTGATATGTGTTTCAGAAATGCAATAGTGCATTTCCTGTCTTCCTAATAACAGTTGTTGCTTTTAATATGCTATGGAAAATCTTGCAAGTGTTATGATCAATGTAAAACGAGCTTGAATCCTACCAGTCTTTTTTTTAAAAAGATTTTCTTAACCTTTCATATCTTGGGATCTTCCTGAGCCCACTCCTGAAATTGCTGAATGGCAGAATCTCTGAAGATCGCAAGGGAAAGGATAGGAAATAATCTCTGTTTATTCAGGCATCATTACTATAAAAGCAGTAACAAAAATATCAGAAGGAATTGATACAATTCCCCTACTTCTTGTTGGTACCTAGGACTAAGAGCATGCCCTTCTTCCTACAATGAAAGCTACATTTGTTGTCTGAAGCAAGTTTTAATATAATCTTTAAAGCAATAGTTCTACTTGAATGAAACTACTAAAATAGATATAATTTAATAAAAGCTACTGTATGAACCAAATAACAGTTAGAATCTCTGTTACATATAAACGTACTAAATATGTTAAGGTTTTGGGTTTTTTTAAAAAAGTATGGGATCAGACTATATCAGAATAGCTGGAACTATGAGTAAAAGTTCTATTTCTGCTTAAAACTAGTAAATGAAGAATTTTTATGATTTAAATAAGAGAAAAAGCCATGCCATTTTATGGCATGGGCTGTTTCTTTCCATTTGAGATTGTGCATTAATCCATTGTATCCAAAGGAGTCAAGTACTACAAACAAAACTCCAGTGGAGATTCTGCCAAACACCCTTCTGCATGTCTACGCTGCTGCCTCAGTTTTAACACGGGTCCTGCACTTATTACTGTGTGTAAGTTCATTTTGAGACATACACTGACTTTTTTGGGAAGTTCAGTAACTATCCCAAAATTTTTAAACTCATAATTTGGGCTTCGTACTCCATGGCTGTGTAAGGACAAAAAGCACGTGCTTTACAGAGTATGAAGTGATTCCAGTGGAACTGTGTCTGGAATCAGATCTAACTGCAAGGGATCATTAACCTCCCCTGCCACCTCCCATTATTGCACTGGGCTTTAGATTACACCTATTGCATCTGGTGTTAGCCAGAGCTGTCAGACTTTTCTGCTTTGCGTTTAAGACACTGAGAAGCTGAGCTCTAGGTACGCACATGCTGAACACAAAATGCATGTCCTTACTATCCTTATATAGAAATATACCCTTAAGATGTATTTCTTACATAAAAATCTTCCCTCCTGAAGGGCAGTAGGGTAACAGCTGGTGCAAACCTGGGCAAGGCACAGGCTGATGAAAACAGTGTGGCTGTGACTGGGCTGTCTGGTCTGTGACACCATTCCTTTCCATTGCTCTGTCACATCTTTCTGGTTTTACTTTGCAAATGTTGTAAGCTTCGTATCTGGAGCCAGAGGCAACATTATAAAGCCTTTCTAATGTTTTGTAAGACTTGTAAGCTAAGTTTACAGAGCTCCATCTCAAATGAAAAAGAAGTTTATGTAGTAAAGAATACAGAGACCCACAACAGTACAGAAATATATTCTACATCCATGCCAAATTTAGTTATTGCTGGAATTATTAATCATGTAATCAAGACAGAAAAAGAGAGAACTGAATTTTGTTCCAAAGACACCAACCACATGTAGTCTTTCTTGTTTAACACTTTAAAAAACAAGAAGTTACTATTTATAGATCCTGCAGTGACTCCAGGTGCCATATGGTAAACATACAAAAATAGCACATATCAAGATATTAAAGTTGTTTCCCAATATAAAAAGCATCCTGTTATTGATAATTGTTTTATTCTTGAAAGCCTTGCTCATAGGAGAAAGTACACTACTGCTTCTCTTGATTTAAATACATCTACTTCTACAAAGAAAAGTAAACTCTGTGACAAAAATTTAGAGGAGAGATTTCATTGTTCTTTGCCATTTAACAGCACTATTATTTACAGTTATTTGGAAAAAAATCACTAAACTGTGATATTATTCAATTAATACACCACAGGAAAATTAAAGTTATAAGATTGTGATTCAGTAAAGCTTTTAAGCAGCCTCATAATTTAACTTCGCTGACAACAAGTAAAATACTCACATTTTCTTTCTGGGGGAATCATTCTCTCAACCACTTTTAGTTAGCTGATGTAAATAAAATCCATGGAGGATGCTGCTAGGACTGTGCCAAGGTCCTCTCTGTCCACACCTCAGGGAAGACAGTAACTGACTCTAATATTTGCACATCCTTTTATTTGAAGGTTGTTTGATATGTACTGGTGACTCCTATTTTCTGTATAGAAATCTGTAGCATGTTTTTACATAGCTTGGTATAAATGCTTATGTCCAGGAAAGCTATGCTGCAATGAGTACAAATCTCTACATCACAACTGTCTCCAAGTCACATGTTTTAAAAAGATTACAAGACAATGAGAAGCCACGTTTCCTCCTGTCACATCTATACAATTTTTACTGCTTCATGCCTGGCAAATATCAGTAAGTCAGGGGGTTCCAATTGTGGAATAATCAAAATTATGTGTCATAACCGAAACTCTTATTAAAACTACTCTCATGATTTTTAAATAGGTATTTCAAAATTCTGGGCCTCACTCTCAGTTACATTAGAATAACCCCATCAACTTCAATTATGTTAAAATAATATGAAGATCAGAGACTTATCATTGTCCACTTGCTGCTATCTCTGTAATAGAACACTGTGGGCATCAGATTTAGCTTTTTTCTGTGGAAAATGATTTCTCTTTTATTCTTTTAATAATGAGATCTAACATAGAATCAAAGTGACTTTTAAGAACTTATTTGTTCCTTTTGGATTAATTTTTCTTCCTAATATACCCTAAAAACTTTAACCAAAATTTCAAATAATGACATCAAAACAATTTAAATTAAAATACATCTCTATACTATTGAGTTATGTCTCCTTCAATCATACTAAATAATACAAGCTGAAGAACTATAGCTTCCAGCCAAGTCTTTTATGCATTTGGAAAAGCTTTATCAAGGCTAAGTTAAAAAATGCGTTAAACTACATGAAAGTTTTATTCCTGATGTGTATAACCAATGACAGCATTTCATCTATAACCTTGCCCCATTTCAGTTGTGGGTTGGATATGTGTGTGTTATCCCCAGTGGTGAAATTTGCCATCTCAGTATGTCCTGGATCTTCAGTCTTTAGTGTAAGGAGGTATCACGTCAGATGCTGAAAATTGTTTTCTCCTGATAACGGATGAGTTTGAGAAAATTCATAATCAAAGAAGGAAATACAAGAGTATCCAATTGTGCTGAAATTATTCAGTAAATAAAGACTGCTGAACTGCAGCTGGGAAATAGGCTATTAGGTGAAACCAGTTACAGGCAGGTGTGTCCAGACTTCACAACTATAAGGAACTTATGTCATGGTGTTTGTTCCAAATTCTTGTGTTTAGTCTTACCTTTGAATATATTCTCCTCCAGTATGTATTTTCACACACTAAGGAAAAGGATTAGAGAATTTTCTTCCTAATGCCTTATTTTGTCTTTCTTAAAATTGTTTTTTCTTTTTTCTTTTTTCATTTTCTTTTTTTTTTTTTTAATCTGAATAATCACTACCCAGAATTTTTTGCTGTTTCTGTGTTTTCTTCAGGAAACCTGAAATGGGTGAGCCTGGCCTAGCCATGACTCTGAATGTTAAATTTCTGGTTAAAACAGGGGAGCAAGTTATTTCAGCTATGGATTCTGGAGATAAATATCTGTGTATTGCCCTCTGGATAACTAGTTTTGTGCAGCCTTACTTAACAAAACTCAGAGATGAACTAAAAAGAAGGGAATTTTCAGAATTATGTAGTTAATGTATCCTAGTATCTGTATAATACAGAAATCTCATTTCAGAAAAAACAGCCGAAAAAAGAAACAGATTTGTTTTCAATTACAGGGTTTGAAGTCATAGTGAGGCTGACTTAACTGGAACATTTCTAATTTACCTCTGGTGACGATCTTGCCTAGTATCTCTAATTTTAAAATAATTTTGGATATAATGCAGATGATGTTGTAACATTTCTTAACTTTTTAAAGAAGTCCGTGTTTAACGAGTAAAGTTTTTTAGTCTCAGGTAAATTACATCATTCATGCTAATGTGCTTCCACTTTTCAAATCTAGAACTACAATAAGTCTTCTCTTTTAGACAAGTGTTTTAGAATATACGATTTAAATCTTTGTGTTAAACTTCATAACACAGGAGACGGATTTGCAAGAAGACTCTCCAAAAATTCCTTGTGAGGAGATATTTGTACCACCTTGATACCTACTTGAAAAATCTAATTTGTGCATGAAAAATATGCCTGTAAATTCCAACTAACTTATAGCATCAACTAATTATAGGATTTAAAAAAAATAAAATAACTGTTTAGATGATTGCCAAAGGCAATCTGACCTGCTCAAGGAAAGAAGTAATATGGTTAAAGTTTTCAGAGAAATTAGAAGAAAAACAAATTTTAGTAGAATAGATACATTAAGTTTAATAAAGATTTTAAAGCTTATAGATGCCGGTCTCTCAAGATTTCATGTGAGTTATGAAATCCAATTTTATTCTCACAACTCTGTAATAAAGTTTTATAAATATTATAAAAAAACCATTTTTACTAAGAGTGAACAGAAATCTGAACTATCTGGCCAAGTAATAAAATTGCATTCCTTTGTTGCTAAGTGTCAGAGAAGAAGTTTTCCCTGAAAAATTGATTGGTAAATCTTCCTTTTCCACAGAACTGCATTCATTTTTTCCTTCAAAGGATATCTTTTTTAATGGGTTTTCCATTAGCATCTAAGTCAACTGCTAGGAAAAGAAAAGGCAAACATAAAACAAAGTGAGGGAAATAGTCAAGAAAAAAGCTTTGCAATCATTGATTATATAGCATTCCAACTTTTCATTGTGCTCTGCTGTGCTCAGTTCTTACTCATTGCAATAAACAGTGTAACTCTAGGCTCCCTCCAGCAGCACAAAGAGGGTTGTGAAAGCAGACTGACCATCCTTATGGCGGGCTAATCCCAAGTGCAAGATCTGATATCACCTGCCATACACACTTGGAAAGGGTCCTGTGTTTCTAAGAAAATAGACTCGTTTGCAGTGTTCTGGCAGGAGCACTCTGAATGATGCCTGGGTGCCTCCCCAAACGCCTCTGTCCTGAAAAGATTACAATAGATTGCTGGAAGATGGAGCACTTGTCATACTTTCAACTGCTGCTTATTTTGGGTAGAAAAATCTGATTTTTAAAATGTTTTTAATAACATACACACTTGAGAGAATAATTGTTTTGAATAACGTACACACTTTAAGAACAATTTTTGCTGCATTTGTTAGCTTTTGTTGCTGAACATCTCTGAAATCCTTTTTTCACCCTGAATATTGCTTTTGCAACTGCAGATCAATAATTCTTTTCTCATCATCACTGAAAAATAATGACATGTCTGTGAATTTGATCAGCTGCAAATTAGGCTCCAGCTGAAAGGCACCCCTTGGGCAAGTGAGCCAGGATGGAGCAGGGAAATGATTTTGCTGTCAGACACAGCAGTGGAGACACAACCTGGAGCACGCCTTCTTGGTCTGGATGAGCATAAAGAACATAACTCAGGAGATTACTGGAGCACTCGGAGTACGAGTTGTGTTCACCTGTTTTGCTGGGCAGGGGTAGGCTGCTTTCTTCATGCTTAACTGCCCAACAGACAAGTGTGGCCATGTCATACTGTCATAGTGTCATAGTGTTACATCGTCATATCGTCCCAGTCACACCATGGGAATATTAAAAACAGCCTGGAACTGTTAAAAGGTACCCTCATACCACCTCTTGTATTAAGAATGTTATTGCATTAATGCTTATAATTGCTTCGTTACTAGAGATTTAAAGAATGCCTAGATTCCATTTTCACTCCTCCACCAAAACTGTGTTTATATTTATACATGACTGATATGTGCATTGTAATGAAATTATTCCATACTTCTAAAGACTGTCATGATTATCTTGGAGACAACTTGTTTTAAAAACATGTTTTAATTAGTGAATGTCTTGGAAAAATATACGTTGTCTCAATCCTTCTTTTATTGCATAGGAAGCTGGAAAATCTCCAATGATCACTGGTATTACTGTCTTATAAATTATTGTAACATACTTCTCAAAATTTCACACAGTGCTGAATGGTTTTGGCAGTACAAAATGGATAATGTGAATTAAGTTTAGTCTTTAAACTAATTTTCCATAAATATGGAAACTATGAAGAACCTCAATTTTCAACCAGAAAACTCTTCTCATGCCTTATTCCTTAGAAATTATTTATTCTGAAAGGAACAACATGATGGCAAAAAAAAAAAATAGAGGAGGAGAGAAATAGGAAATGAAAAAAACCATAATTACATTTTGTAGCACTTTGGTGAATAAAATACACATTTCAACTAAATCAATTAGATCCAACTCCATGTAATTATCCTGAATGCAAACCCAACTTGAATTTAACTTGCTACAGGAACTATGCAGTTTGCCCATTTACAAAGACAGATTTTATCACCAGCTAAAGGCACTTCAATTAAAATTGGAGGCTTAACCACCCAGAAGCCTGCTGGCACTGCCTTGATGAGCTGTAATTCTATTGGAAACTCTTTGCAGTCAGTGCACAGCAAAGAACCGTGGCTGTTTTTCCAGGGATGCCCACGTTCTCTGCAGGTGTTTCCTACATAGCACATCTGGAAGGGGGTTCATGATGTGCTCCAGGGAAGGGGAGGAATGAAGAACAGGTTTGGATCCACCTGAACCACAAAGTTGGTTCATTCTTCTTTCATGAGAAGTCTTGATTTTTTTATTGTTCTGGATCCTCTAAAATACTTTTCCTTCATGCGTTTTAATTTCATTTTTTCGCGGGTGCAGTTAAATTCCCTTCTTTCCATCCCAGCAAAGGCCAGAGGGATTGGTTATATGCTAGAACCCTTTTCTGTGGAGCTGGCCAGCTTGAAGCACCTTCAAATGAAAGCTGTAGTATTGGTAACTTAAGCAATTATAGTTGAATCTATTAATGTATTTCAGAGCTTATGATAACTGATTCGATGCATTTGTAGCTGACAGTCTGTAAGAAATATCATCAACACCGTTACTAGTATTTAATTAATGTTAAATAAACTCTTTGTTAATCTGTGGTTTCTTCAATTAATGTTCTTAAGTTCTGTGGTTACAGAGACCAGGAGTACTCTATTGCTTTTTGAGCTCTATTTCCTTAGCATATTCCAGCTACTGAATTTAGTGTAAACAGTTCTTATGCCCTTGTACTGGGCCAAATGTGTTGGGATTTCTTTTGCTTTGTGGTTAGTGGTTTTGTAGTTTAGGTTTGGGGTTTTTTTAAAGCAAGAAGTCCAGGATAGATACTAACTAACACCAGAGACTTCCAATTTTAGGTGAAACAACATCACAAAACACTACTCTCAGTTCAGTAACTGTGATACTTTAATAATTAGAATGGACACAGGTGACAGTTTTATTTCCCTCTATATTATTTTTTGAGGTTTTGAGCAGATTTTTATGATACCACTTGGTTGTGATAGCCTAAATAAGTTTACCACTGTTAAGCAAATGGAAGGTCCAATATTCAGTACAGCTGCTTACCTTTTTTTCAAATGACAGATTCTTGATCAAAAATCACTTCCAAAAATCTTCTAAGAATTTCTCAATGTTTCATTTTTGCACAGTTTGAATATTTAATATGAACATCAGTTGCCACAATTGGTATAAAAATGGCCCATTTTTTGTGTGTAGCATTGACAGTGATTTACTTTCATCTTTTACTTCTATTCTTTCATGATTTCCAAGGTTCCAGTAGTAGGCTCAGCCTCTGCTGACACAGCATTTCTGCAAGCAGAATTTCTCTGTTCACTGTTGGGACTTTCAACTGAGAAAGGATTGACTCAGCTCGGAATGAAACAAGTGATCTAACAGGGCCACCAGGAATTGCACCATTGAAAGGTGGCAAAGAATGGGAGAAATAACTGAGTTTAAGAGAAAGAAGGGAATGTCATGGGATGAAAGAGGAGAAATATGGAAATGCACAGAGAAAGCCTTTCAAATTACAGGGCTATTTTGACTCTTAGTTGCAGATGAGACATTATTTCTTTGAACTCGTTTCACTGAATCACCTTGAACATTTTCAGTAGGTTTTGGGACATTTGCCAGAAGTCAAAAGGTTAAGTCTTCCACTATATTTTTTAATCAGTTTTGCTGGTTTTAAGTCTACATTCGTATCTCAAAAGATATTTTTTTACATCAAAGGAAGAAGGACAAGTAAAAATTCTAACTGATAACTTTTTAGTGTTACACCGTTTTTCTTATGGGTATGATCATGGTAACTTTTTCAATCTCACCTTTGAAGAAGAAACTAGTGATGTATTTTAGGCCCTTTAAAATAACCTAATGTGGTATCTTTACTTTTTTTCAGGATCTAATAATAATGAATAAGAGCAAGATTAATCCTTAAAGGGAATCCAAGTTTTCTTTTTTTCCTTTCTGACTTCTGAAAATAGAATGTTCCTTGGAATCAATGTTTCCTTTACAACAGAATACATTGCTAGGGTTTGGAATTTTGATTAAACATGACTCTCAAACTAATAGTGCCCTAATACTGCTACTACTGTTTGTTGATTTTCTACAGCAATGTCCCTTGGAAAAATAACCATACAAATAACAAGGATACTTAAAGACAGTTTACATCTTCATTCCCACAGTTGGTGCATATATGTTTTAGCTATTTCTCTCCTTCCCAGTAAGTCACCTGCAGGTATTCACACCTTACTCTTCTTAGACTGCTGTGTCAGCAACAGCTGCATGGAGTGACTACACCTGACATCAGGTGAAACTCAGTACCTTGGAATGATTCCTAGAGTGTACTCTCTCCCCTAAAAGCACTGTGTGTGGTGAGTCATTCACACTGGTTTGTATCTGTTATATTCTGGTAGAAAAGGTAGTAGCTACTGTGAGGCTCCTTTCACAAGACAATGCAATAATGAGTGGGATGCTGATCCTGAAAATGTAGCTTTCCATGAGTCTGGAACTGCCAGGCTAATGTTCCAGTGGGGACTGAGTGGTTAATATAAAACTCCAGCTCTGACAGGCAGGATATCATTGTGATAAGGTGGGTTTCTAATTATCAAGCTTCATGTAGGCAGTGATCTGTCTTGGGGCAACTGCTAACAACGTCAACAACTGTGAACTGCTTAACTAACCATCATGGTACTGAAAAATCACATAAGCAGTTAAGATTAGGGTTTTTTTCTCCAAGATTTGAAGATTTCCATAATTTTAAGCAGCAAAGAGTCCCAGTGAAGACAACTGGCATTTCAAGTTGACTAAAGGTACAGCTGTTCTTAATGGTTGCGTCACTCTTTGACCTTGAGCACGACAAATGGTTTTAGCTAGAAAACAGAAATTGTAAAAGATTCTGCATTTGGGTGGTATTCACACTGCTTGCCACTTTTCCTTCCATTGTAGCAACTTTTCGTTCCTGTGGTAGTGTACAGGAACCTTCTCATCAACACAAATCAAACCAGTTAAAGACTTACATGTCCCTCAATGCAAAATATTTTCTGAGGAAGTCCTGTAGAATCATGGGCAGTTCTGGGATATATTCTATGGAGGGCAGCATTTCTTCAAAAATCTGTTCTGTAAACTATATACAAACATCTTTTTTTCTACAGCTACTTAAGAATACTGATTTCAGTATTTTCCTTTTTTCCTGTGTGTAAGAAGATCCATTATGGTTGCCATTTTTTCTGCCACGCATTTTCTTCCTTGCTGGTAATAGGCTTAGGCTTCAGTTTAGCCAAGTGTGTGAGCTCGACTTCACTGTGGTGAACTGTACCTACATAACTTTCCTAAATAAGGCACCCAGCATGAGGAAATCCATTCTCCTCAAGTTTGAACTTCATGTTTACAGAGAAAGTCCTCTTTAACAATTTTCTGAGAACCAAGCCCTTGAGAATATAGGATCTTTCATGTTGCTATCACTTTCATGCTGTGGACAGCGTCATAGCTGTTAAATATGTGATAATCACACCATTTCTGTTTCTGGCCAAACTTCTCAGAAATACAGCTTCCAACCTGATACTAAGCTGGGTAAAATATCTGAAGACTTTATGCACAGGCTCAGAAAGACATTGATTGCTGGCTAATGACATATTGAGCAATCTGTTCTTCAAGTAGAGATGGGCACTGCTAATAAGTGTAAACCAGGAGTTCTGGCATTAATAGAAAATTACAGTAATCATAACTGCATCACAATATTAACATTTTTTAAAATTCTTAAATTTGACATTGTTTAAGAAGTCAGGAGTTTGGAACAACATTGTTTTCTCAACTTCTTTCAGCATACATCTAAATGCTAACATTTTATTATTAAAAAACCATCCCAAAACATTAATGATCTGTTAAGGAAACTGAAGAGCCTCTGTCTGTATGTAAGAAATCAAATATTCTTCATAAAACAATCCAGAGAAAGAAGGCCATGGAATAAGGTTATCCATAATGTGTAATGTGTATTTATATGTATAAATATGAAGTTATTCTGTCAGTAGAACTATAAGCATATAAATTCTATAGAGAGAAGAGAAACAACAAACTCCTGAGCTGGATTTGCATATTTTGCAATCTTGCAATGTATATCTCTGCTTATTCTATAATTGATTTGAAGCTGCTACAGCAGCATTAAAGTGTCAGAGATTTCAATTTATGTACCACTCTGCCCAAACCTGCAGTCCAGTCATAGAAAGGGAGCTATTCACAGTCACAGCAGGAGTTATTATTTATTTTGCTTGAAAACACCTTGCAAATAAATGCTTTATGGTTCTCAAATCCTCATGTTAATTATGGATAGGAAAACTCTTTAGACAAGAAAAGCATGAGGTGCAGACAAACACAGTTCTCTTGAGGATGCTGAGTGTGCACTATGGTCACTGACCTGTCACTGCTGATTTACCTTTGGATCACCTTAATGTTCCTGTAGCAGCAGGAAATATATCTTCCATGGGATGCTGTCAAGCTCAGAGATGCTGGTACCTTTCAAGTTTAATAACAACATAGCTTCTCATTCATCTGAAAATACTGGGTTCTGATTTGTGGCTTTCAAATACCTGATGCAAATTTTCAAAAGCCTTTCAGGAACAACTGGGTTTGTTAAAAAATTATGGTGCGTGGCAATCAGATCCACAGGTCATGGTTTAACCAAACAATCTATATAAGATTTAACCAAACAATCTATATAAGATTTAACCACAGGGAGTATTTCCACACTCAGAAAATGAAGTATTTTTGAGGGAAAAATATGTAATTTAATTGACAAATTTTCACTTAAGAATGAAGACAAACATGCCTTCAAATTTGTTTATTTGGTTATAGAAATCTCATTATTCAGACAATTTAAAACACTGTTTTGGTTAAATACTGAACTATGATAACACTTGTTTTTATGTGTAGTTGATAGTATACTGGAGTTTTAGGCAGTTACCTTTCCCTTAACCATTGCGTTACTGTAAAACTGGACACAACAAAGGTTTCTACTATTTTTTGTTTGTTCATTTCAGAATATTAATAGGAAATTAAATGAAACTGGAGAAACTCAATGAGGAGAAGCAATGGATATTTCCTTGCAAGCTGTGATTTCTTTCTCACCATGCTAGGAGAAAAGGAAGAATTATTTCCTATAGCTGGGATTATTTTTGTAACTTTAGAAATGAGAGATTTAGAAATGAGAGATGCCATTCTGGAGGAATTGCCACTGCTTATATCATGGGGAGCAAGAGGGAATCTGGGGATTTCATTTCCACTCCAAATGTTAGTATAGTTCACCCACACTGGAAAACAGCCTTATGGAAAAATTTGTCTAGAGAAAGAAGGTAGATGAGATTTGTGAGTGAACGTTCTGGCAAAATGAGACCCTTTCAGCAGGCCTGCAATTTGCTTGCAGATGAGATGGAAAAATGAGGGAAGGGAACAGTAACAAACTAGTAACAGTCAGGTTTTGATTATTAAGTCTAACTCATTATGACTTCTTATTTGCATGTTTTTAAAATGGACTAGAGCATTAAAAGCAAGTTTCTCATGCATTTTAACTTTCTGAAAAAGTAGATATCAGACTTCTTTACTCACTTATTTGGAGAATTTCTTTGGGTTTTGTATTCTATTTGTTTTGACAGTTTTATTGCTTGCTTTCTACTGAAGAGAAAGCAAGCATACGCCACATTAAAAGGAAAATATTACAAGTGACAACAGCCCCTGGAAGTTACAGACACAAATTAGATGACAAACGTTCCTAGGACATGGACACAATTAATTTAATTCCAAAACAGTGTCACAGAAATTCCTTTTAGATTCACTTCAATCTGTTGAAAAAATGAATGGATTTTATTATGCATTTACCAATTTTAAAGCATCTGTTGCTCTTATAGAATGGAAAGCATATTTTTAATAAAATCAAATAAAAATCTTTGATTATCAGGAGTACTGTGTGTTTGTTTTAGTGGGAACTTCAAATATGTTAAATTCCTGCTTCTGAATTCTTGTGGGAATCAATTCTGCATAAATTTGAAGTCAGAAGTTATAGCAATGAACTGTATAAAGCTACTACTGATGGGCCACTGTGATGGAATTGGTAATTTCTAGTTTAAAAAAAGAAAACAGTAGCCACATACCTTTTCTAGATTGTATGTAAAATACCTATGTCAAAACACCTGGCTGTTACATTTCTCTGGAGGAGAAAGAACAGTATCTGTGGCAGCTGGATCTTGCTGCTTCTGGATGCTGAAATAGCAACTAATATTAGTACATAAATAGAAATACATAAAGAGTTACATTTATTTTATGGAGTTAGTTTGTATTCTGTCCAAAAGACCATGCAGAACTAAATAAATAAAAATATAACCAGATGAAGGAAAACACCAAGTATACTTATTATCACAAACTACCTGGCTTTAGCCTACAGATTGCAGGCTAAAAACTGCAATAAAACTTAAAGGAAAAAAATCAGAATTTAAGGGTGATAGTGTGTCTGTTGGTCAATTTAATATTAAACAATTTTATATTTTTGACAGCTGCCCACAAACAGAAAGCTAATACAAAAGGAGAAATAAATCACAGTAGAAAAGTAGATTAGATTGGCTTTTGGAATTTCTAGGTTGTTGTATTCTCACACGTAAGGTTCCTGGAAAAGAAGGATAAAGAGATACAGCTCTTGGTCCCAAATATCATTAGAAAGTAGTCCCAGTTTAGGAGGGAAGGCATTCAGTGACGTTTGGCCCTACCCCAACCACTCAGCAGAGCATCTCTTTCCTGATCCATCACTCACACCATTCCCAAAGACTAATCATTCCTGCAGAACAGTAACAACAGAAGGACCACAGGAGATCCACACAGAAAATAACTTGGATCGCTGTTCAAACATTTGAGACTGCATGAAATCCCTTTCACATATTTTGTTCTAATTATTTTCCCTAAATCTTGGGGACCTCTGATGGCACAGAACTCCAGTGGAATCCAAAGAAAGCTAGGATTATTGGTATTGCTCCTTCATCACCTCTCAACAGAGGATCATCATTTCATCCCTTGCAGAAGTGGAAGGGATAATCAGGTTTTAGAATTCAAGCATTATTGGGATATTAGGTAGATTTAAGTTAGCATAAGGGGGATTGTAATACCATAGGCTATAGAGGTTGAAAAACCAAGGAGATATAAAACTATAAGCCTCCAGTTGCAGTATGAAGCAGTATGCAGCAGTAAACCCAGAAAAATGCTGACATCTGTAATGCATCAGGAATGTAAATGAATTCATTGTAACATAAATGATAATTGAGAATGCTCACTGAAACTTTAGGATGTCTTAAAATTGTGCCTGAAGCACAATGTGGAGCTCTGTGAAGTTTTTACCTACTGTAAAGGTTGGTCTATTTTCTTTGCAGTTTCTGTGTGTTGCTACTGCATTGCCTGTGTTTCCTGGTATTCTTTCAGTTGTGTATACAATCAGAGGCTGCCTTGTAAGGTTCCTCATAAAAATTACTTTTCTGTCTATGTGCATGTCTTTTAATGTTGATGACTATATTAAAAGGTTTTCTCAATCACAGTGATTCAAAAGAACAAAGTATAATATTAAATTCAGGTTTAAGGCAACCTAGTTTATCAGCTCCCATTTTATTCACGGTATCCAAAATATTGTAAAGGACAAATGAAAAGGCATTTACAGTATACACACTGCAACTGAAATGTGTGGTTACCAGTGGAATATCTTCTGGTCATCTGATTAAATCAATAATGTTTAGGATCTGAACGCCAAGCAGTTTATTTTCCCCTAAAGTAAAACCTCATGGTAGAACTCAGATTAAAAATGGCCTAAAGAAAGGACTTAATCTGATTAGGAGATGACAGCTCCATCCCATATCAATTTACAGAAGTCAGAAGTGGTTAGTTATATCAGTTTTCCTTGGTTATTACGTTCAATCTTGAATAAATGAGGGGGAAAGTCTGTCTGTGCTCCTCACATGCAGTCATTTAATTCACTATTCTTTTCTGGCAAATCTCATTCATAGTGCTCCTTTGAAATATGATTGGTGATGGCAATTACCAGAGGCATATTGGCTGAACAGAATATATTTCATTTTATTAGAGAAAAAGACATCAATGGAATCTGCTGTAATTTCTGTGT
Source organism: Corvus kubaryi (assembly GCF_017639235.1). Classification (NCBI taxonomy): domain Eukaryota; kingdom Metazoa; phylum Chordata; class Aves; order Passeriformes; family Corvidae; genus Corvus; species Corvus kubaryi. The sequence continues at coordinate 3,707,992 of NW_024581126.1, read as the reverse complement.
CCCTTGCTATGTAATTCCTATACTGTTTATTTTTTATTTCAGAGGATGAGCATGCATCCTCTGCTCCCACTCAGTTTCTCATTATTTCTCCATTAAGTCAAATTACAATATAATTCAAGAATATCCAAATTGATGAAAGATGGTATTGCTTTAGCTTTTAAAAGCTAAAGTGCCACAGAATAAGCAGCTTCCCTCATCTGTAATCTTAGTCTTATCAGATGCTCAATTCAATTGAAGACAATATAAATGTAGGAGTTTAGAAACCAACAACCAAACTCATACACTGCCTACAGTAAGGATATTTTGTCATGCGAATGTCAATAATCTCAGAAATAAGCTTTAAAGGAGAACAGAAAATTCAAATTAAAACCAGGGAGTTCATTGACATAAGACAAATTATCATTTACAACTGAGTTAGTTAAAAGAAGAGAGTTTTATATGAAAGTCTTACTGATATTTTAAATTTAGCTGAAGTCCTGGCTTCAAAAGAGTTTGGATTTTACCCACAGTGTACAGCTACAATAACAGGCATTGGCCATCTGGCAAGGGTCGGCAACCTGTTCAATTTTTGTGGGGTACATCTGATTAATTACCTTCTCTGCTCATGAACAGTTCTCCTGAGGAAACCAAGAGAACTGTGCCACTCTCTGTGTCGTCCCAGGGCTTGTGCACTTCATCCTGGTGTACAAAGAGCCTTTGCAGGCTCTTGCACGCTGAGCTGAAAGGGGCAGATATGTAGCAGATAAAATAAAGAACGTATCAAGTTAATCATTGTGTGCTCTGCTATAGCAATTTAAAATAGAGCCTTAACCCAAAATCTCTAAGTACTATGAATAAATAAAACTAGATCCTGGTGTATAGTGCTAGAACAGAGCACAGCAGTGATTTCAAGAGCAGTTGTATATGGCTCCTGACAACGTGGGTGACCCTACGGCCCAGGCCTCAGATCTATGCATTAAGTGCACTGATAACTCAGCCAAAATCAAAGATGGTACTTCATTCTGATGCTCACACAAACAATTGACCTTTGCTGCTGCACTTTTGTTATGTTTTGAAACACTCACAACACAAAGAGGGAGGTGAGGATTTCCCTTCAAAATTCCTCAAAAAAAAAAAAAATAGATGAAGTTTAACCATAAGGCAATGTAAAAGATAGAGGTTGTCAGAATACCAGAAAAGATGACAAACTTGTGAAGTCCCTTGATTTACAAGGGAGACCCAGAGCTACAAATATTTGTTCCACTTCACTGGGCACAGCACAATCTGCTGGTCCAGGACAGATTTATCCTGCAGCCTCAGCCAGCCAAGTCACACTCACTTTCTAACACAGCCTGTTGGGAACTCACCAGCACTTGAGAACTGTATCTGGATCTCATCTACCAGATGGAAAAAGAATTCAACTGGTTTGTTTTATTTTATTTACTTGTAGTAAGCAACTTCAATTTATCACAGCCTTATTTTATGCATCATGTGGATGAATCCTGCCTATAATATAAAATAATCAGAAAATGTTTACATTTTCTAACTATTTTAAATATGATCTTGCTACTTAAGGGTATTCTTTAACTTTTAATATAATATATAGCAGCAAATATATAAAAAAAATGGTTTATAACAATAAAAATAAATATGAATACACTATTACAGTTTGACTTAAAACTCCTCAAGCAGGATGGAAAGGTACAAGCCCTGGTATACAATATTTTTATACTTAAGTTAAATATAAACTTAAATATAACTTAAATATTAAAATATATATATAAATATAATAAAAAGCCATTAATACCCTTTGTAGAATCAAGTGCTTTTGTCATAAGCAATAGAAGACCCTCACTTAACAAGCATTTCTGTGCAAATAGGAACAATTTCAGCTCTAGGGAGAAATTTTGCTGGAGGTATCTTAATGAAAGAGTGAGGGGTAGCAGAAAGCTGTAAAACTGCTGTAAAACTGACCCAAGAAAGCAGCAAGACAGTATTAGACACAGTGATACAAATAGAATAACCCTAGAAAATGTATATTGGCAAGAGAGCTTTGGAATATTCTCTAACCAAACTAGACTTCATAGTCTATACCTTAAGGTCTGTATAGTTCACTTTACTGTGGGTTCCAGGGACTGCATGATTACTCTAGGAAAAAAAATTAAATTTATTGCACAATAAGTCTATGTATGTGTCATTTAATACATATAGTGCATTATTCTTCATTCTCTTTCTGCATTGCATAGTTAATCTCTTCAGCAAAGGTTTTTTAAAGTCATTTCTGTGCAGTACTTGAAGCTGATAGGTTGTACACATTAAATACATATGAGATGAACACAAGATAAGTAGACAGCAATGAGAAAATCAGTTTTGACCATTTCTTCATTAATTACATGATAAACACATATACAATAAAATAGATTTATGTATCTATATATATAAAAAATATTGTATAGACAATATATAGAGTGTCTCTTTATAAACAACACAGTTAGAAACTCTAGGTAAATCCTCAACAGCCTGACTGTGCTACAGGGATCTGTGGAAATAATCTAATAAAGAAGTCAATCCTTGAATCTCCATCTTTTTTGCAGGGCTTTGAGTCGTGTTGAGCTGCTCGGTCATACAATGCACGACTTTTGACAGTCAGGTCTCTTATTTAGCACCTCAACCCCTGCAATTGTTTTTCCCAAGGCATAAGTTCCCTGGTTGGGTTTATAAGCATTCAGATAAGCACAATTTTTTTGCAGCTGGTTGATCATACAAACATCTGTTTGGGTGATGGCAGTTTAAGTAATAATGAAAAATTTCTTTGGAGTTGCAACAATGAGCAATACATCAGTGTGGCAAAATATTCAGGTAATGATATTATCACAAATTTCTCTCAGGATTTTATTTTTGGTAAATAAAAAAAACCAATTCCTTTTACTTCAGTATGTCTTTAAAAAACCCAATGTACGTGGGCTTAGGCAGCGCTGTCTTCCTGAGTGAAGTTTGGTTCCAGAGTTGATTATGGCCAACAGATGGTCCAGGTATTGCTTAATTGTAATTGAGATATTTCAGTTTTCATTTGTATTTCATGGCTGGATCTTTACACATCTTATACTGGAGAAAAGAACTGTTTCTGCCCTAATGCTCAATTTAAAAATTGCTGGTTTTCCTCTACATTCCGTGTTCAGAATAGAAATGTGTATTGTCCACAGTTTATGTTGTACAACATATGCTTAGCTAATCTCTCCAGTCTGATTTTGAAGCATTATTTGTTATCTTATGTTGGGCCTTATTTCATTAAGTCAACACCATCAACAAGCTGCATAACACGTCAACAAGCTACAGAGTATTAAGGTTATTAGCACCAGTTGTTGTTTTGCGTTTTATAACCCATGTAATTTCAACACAGCTCTGAGGAAAATGTTTCCAAAGGCAAAATGAAAAGATCCTCTCCAGTTCTCCAGCATATATCCTAAGATCTGATCACATATCCTCTGCACGACCAGGTGCTGAAATAGTGACTGCTTACCAAATGAATGAAAATAAGCTTTTAAATTCTGAAAGCAAACAGTATCTCACTCCTTGCTCTTTTCACTCCTTGCTGTTTTGACAGTCACCCTAAGGAGTTATTAGCACTGAATCCAGGCCTGGTTTACTGTCCTGTATGTGAATATTCATGCACATATCCATATGACTGTTTTTTAGTCTCGGTAAAGATCATAGTTCTTGACTTCTAATCAGTCAAAATATATTTACACATGTATATTCAAGTCTTTTGTTAAGGCCTTCATAGACTGTAATTAATCTGATCAGTATCCCACTGAGGTCTTAAAAAATCAGTCTTTGATAAAGCTCCTGGATAAGACAAAAAATACGGTGTTGATCTTCTAGGATATAAAAAGTGTATTGAAATACTCTGCATATTGTATATTTGCAGTGAATTTGACTTGGTCCTGAGTTTTTTAGTCCACCTGCCGTGGGTTTTCACTACCACTGGATGGGGTCCTTGTCTGAGCCAGGGTAACTGGTTTAAAGGCTGTTATTCACCTCCCTAAAATGGAAATAATGTATTTCAGGTTACTGAGCCTGAAATACTAAAAGAAGTGATTTTTAAGGAAAAAAAAAGGAATTATTCAGGAACACAAAGCTCTAGCAAATGCCAAAATATCATTCTCTTCAGAACAACTAAAAGGAAGAAATAATCTGTTAATCTGATTTGTATCTGAATTAGTCCAAGGGTTAATATGTACAAAAAATTTGTTAGATGTTAAAGCAAAAAGAGCCTATGTAATTTTCTTTCCATATTGTGTTTAACTTCTGTTTAACAAGCCTTTTCCCACTGTTGAAAGACATACTTTTGGATAAGGGGTTGTTTGAAAATAACCCAAATTTACTTTATGTTGGCTGTGCTTTCTATCTCATACTCTCCTCGGAGACAGCTCTGGTACACAGCAATAAACTCTATTTAAAACTATTTTAAATTTTAAACTCTATTTTAAATGCTGTTTAACTCTATTTTTAAACTGCTGGGGTTTTCCACACTGAGGTTTATCTACTACTCTTTAATATTAAGTGTCCTCCAGCTGCCTTGCATTATGGTTGTGGATTTGTAGAAACTACAGTGAATTCTACCCCTTTTGTGAAACTGCATCATTAAACTTGCTTTCTCATAGCTTGCTTCCTCAAAATAGACAATACCATTCTTCCAGTGCCCCATAAGAGATCCCTTTTGCCAAAAATCTGTACAGACAGAGCTTCATATGGCACAAAATCTTCTCTAGGTCAAAAGATACAAGAGCCCAAGTGCTAAATTGTGTGAACAAATTTGGAATTGCAAAGATACTTACAGCTCATAAAGCCTTCCAACAAAAGCTACTAACTACACTCAGTGCATTGCTGGACCTGTATGACATCAATCTTGTAGCTTTCTCCATCTGAGTTTTTTGGCATCTAGATCAGTAATAAATGTAATATTTTCTAAATAAGAATCATCACCTTTTTTCCCACATCTGTCAAAAAATAAGTACACTGCTCCCAGTTCATATAATGGTCCCATTAATAGATTCTTGTGGATTTGTACTAATCATTTAGTATAGTCAGAGCTATTATAGAAAATACCTCTTAAAAAGGTGAAGAGTCAAAAATAACCAAGTGCCCTGAAGAAGTTCCAGAAATCAGGTGGATTAACAAAAATACTTGAAAGTGAAAAAAATTGTATTTATTTTAAATCCTCTTTTTACATTTACTTTTCCAGTATTATACACTTCATGGCAGTGAAGATGGTGTTGTGCCGCCTTATTAACATGTACCCACTGCTTAAAACTCTTACCCTTAAAAATGAAACCTATCAGAAAAACAGCCCCATTTCCAACAGAAATTAGACCTGTGCAAGGGCAGGAGGTCTGCTCCTCTCTGTTGGTCGTCCCCGTAACACCTTTCAGATCTGATGGCTAATTCCCAGCCAACCTGACAGAAAAATAAAGGGCTTGGGTATATCACCTTCCTAAAAATGACATTAAAATGGACGTAGGGTAGATGAGACAGACATGGATTTTCCCCTGAGGAAAGGCAATCATTGCTCCTGGCTTCGCTGCTCCCTGAGGCAGACACACACACACGGGCCATACATTTAGCACAAGGGCAGGTCTCACCCCCTCTTTCCTTCCTCTGCTGTGGAGAGCTGGGAGGATGCTCAGCAAATACATCCAGCCCAAAGGATTTCTCCATTGGAAACTCAGATCCCTCTGAGCTTTCTGAGGATGTACACAAACACACAAACAGCTACAAGGTTTAAACTGCTGGATTTATTGAGGATAAGGATGAAATTCTTTCCACTCTTACAATTTTTGCTTTTCCTGTATTTTCAGAGAAGCAAAGACAAAGTTTCTAACATGCTAGGATAAAGAATTTATGCTGATCTTACTAGTTTAATTTAAGCTGCCTACACTATTTCATTCATTTGTTCATATACTGAACATTAATAAATCAAAATTTAATAAAAGGTTGAGTTATAATAGTTATATTACAGAAGGACAGGATGACCAGGAAGAAAAATCTAATAAATATTATTTATTATAATAAAATAATAACCATAATCACCATTAATATCACAGGAGTAGAAGGTCACATTGCTGAATGGTCCATGATGGAAAACCAGTAAGATGGGTAAAAGGCCTCTCTGCCTTTGGATGTTTTTAAAAAAAGTCTTTGTACTAAAACTGACTTGGATATGGGGATGCAGATATTGTCAAGTCTGAGCCACTACTGCTAGAAAACAAGGGAGGTACACCACTAACATCTTACAGGATTATAGAAGAAAATTTGGGTAAATAACCTTCATAAGATTTTTACTGAAACCCGTTTAAATTAAACTTAAACCCAGAAGAATGAATTTTTATATCCAATATAGTTAAAATCTCATTTTCTTGTAACAGTTTTATAGTTGTTTGGTTAATTACAGGAATGAAAAAATTGCTGTAATTTTTTGTATAGAAAAACTTTATAGTAGAAAAAAAAATTTTTACAGATCAGGACCGGAACATAAGAGTGCCTTTTGATATATGCCTTCAGTAATGTTTTCTGAAACAACTGAGGGGCCTCAAGAATGGATTTTGTTTAGGTCATGAATCTCAGTTTTTTAGATGAAGATGATCTTTGACGAATCAGAAATTACTTTGTGAAGGACTAGGAAACCCAGGAAATTATTAAACCTGCCTAGGAAACTGCTGAAGAATGGACAAGTGTGAGGATCTTTAACAAAGGAAAAATGTTACCTTTCCTTTTGTACTCTCCATAGAACTATTCAGCCATTTTGGTCTTCATGTGTCTGAAGGGATTAAAGATGCTGTTTCTCTGATATATGTCAATCCAAATTGTCATTATGAAGAGAACCTTTGTATTTACCTCCCCAAAATCACTTTATTGTCTGTCCATTTTAGTTATTCTGGTTTATTATATACAGTACAAAGGCAAGCATTTTCTGCAATGTGTTTGAATTCCATGTGGGCTATTTGTGTCTCTTGTACAGTGTAAGAAAACTGTAGTGTAACCAATCCTTTAATTTCTGTGTTCTTTAGGTTTTGAAGATCCCTTGCTTTTCATCTGGATCAAATTTTACTTCTGATGTACACAGCAAGCCTAATTCAGACACAGCACAGGGATTTGAGGCATTAACAGTAACAATTCCTGAGACTGCTACCTTACCATTCTATTAAACAGATATAAGATGGGAATATAATGTGTGGTAATTCCCAGATGATCTTTTTTTTAGCAGAACATTTGATATTCTAATGCCAGGTAAGCATTGCTTTAAAACCTTGGCTTTAACAACAGGGAGGTTAGAAGTCTCGGATTTATTAATCTAATAATTTCAGTGACAGCAGTCAGTTATTTATAGTATGAAGATCACAGCTTTTAAATCTAAAAATGTTTTTGGCATTATAATTCTGAGTTAAGTTATGGCTCAAACTGTATGACAGAATGGTATGTCCAAATGCAAAAGAATCAGATATCACAGTATTTTGTACTTCCATAAATTTATAAAAGTCTAAAACCATCACAGAAGAAGATTAAAAGGTGGAATTTCTCTGTACTTTGACAAGGGCTACCTTTTTGATACTTTGTATTGAATCATAGTATTTTCATTTTAAAAATTCATATGGTGATAATGTCATACAAGCAATAAAATAGAAGATTTTAAATACAACAGAGGGATTAGGAATTAATTTCCTAAATCTGCTCTTTTTTCTCATAATGCCTCTCACAAAGAAAAATAAAAAATATTTAACTACACAAACTCGTGGATTCAAAGAGATAACCACCATAATCATCCAAATTTGCATTACCTACAGGCAAAAGAAAAATTTTGGATCTTTTCCTTAGGTCAGTTCTGGAATTTGTATTTTTAAGCTATAGGTTATGTAGCTCGGGTGGGATGTTTTAAGAGAAAGTCCTAGATAAGTCAGCAAGTCCCTATCTTATATTCCTTATGCTGTAACAAAATATGCAAAGAGCAGAGGGTCTTTCAAGTAACCAAGTCTCACGCTATCAATGCTAATACAATGATTTAATCTGAAGTTGTAAACAACACCAGCACAGGAATTTGTGTCTAATTTATTTTAGAATTACCTAGAATTCAAAATTTAATACTACACAATGTTAAGGAGTCTCCAAAGTTCTTTTGGGGGAGGGAGAAAATTTGCATTTGAAGCACACACAAAAACTCTTCTCTGCTACCAAATAGGTGGTAAAATCCACTGCACAGGAACCTCTATTATCTGCAGTATCAGTCCATATACAGAATTGTGGTGGCCTGCTAACCCCGTGATTCTGTATGCTCCCTTTCTTCCCTCCCCAGCCTTGGCCACTCCCTCAGTTTCTCCCTGTTGGCTCCTGTACCCCAACCCCGCCCAGGGACCGCCCCTGGGCCCCTGACAAAAGTGCCCCGCACCCAGACCACAAGGTCTCTCTACCTCTGAACATCGCAGGGACGAGATGTGATTAAAGCCATCCCAAACCCTCATGAGAGACCCTTCTCTACCTTCTTTACCACCACTACATTGTAACTCTGCTGGCTGCCAGAGCCAGATCGCGGGGCTGTCCGAAATGGACTCCGGGATGCGACTGATCACACGGCCCTAGAAAACCCTCGCTGAGCTCTCAGGGAGCAGCAGCCTGCTAGGAAGAGTCCAGCAGTTACCACACAGAATAACACTCAACACACACAAGACATTAAAAGTGGAGTTTGAAAATTACAGTGCTGTTTTTGTTTGAAGTGAGTAGTCCAAATAGGGTTTACATTCATATTCTATAGCACATCAATGCCAGACAAACCATTCAACATTCTACAATTAAAGAGAGACATTTTCCCCCAGGTTTTGAAGCATTTCTTGTGCTCTTTTTTTTTTTTCAGCTTTCGCTTTCTTGATTTCCCTCTTTTTTTTAATTTATTTTTGATACAGTGAATCACCATTCTTTGCAACATCATAGCTTTACAAAAGATGTGTCTGTTTAACTTCTCTCCCATCTATTAATTCTCCAAGCAGCATGGCACTCATTAAAGTTAGCTGAAGTGTATACATTCTTAGCCCATCGATTCAGTTTTGCTAGCAAAAGCATAAAAAAGAAGTGACATTGGCAGTTTTTGAAGAAAGGATGGTATGTCAGGAGTCCCTGCTGCTACTAGTTATACCTACAGAGTGATAACTACCACACAATCATCCTTTTATTATCACCTTTTATTGAACTTCATCATTTTTACGAGCGAGGTAAATGGTGTTGATTTTCAGAGGGTGAGAATACAGCTTCAACAAGATAGCAGCTACCTAGAGATGGACAAAGTAGGAATGAACATTGGTTATGAACTGGAAGAAGAAATGAGGAAAAGGAAAAAAGAATTATCAATTGAGTAGGCGTGGATATAATCACTATGAAGCAGAAATTGCTTGGAGGGTTAAAATAGGGCTTTTGGTGGATATTTTTGAAGGTACAAGAGGAATTGAGGTATGCAGCAGTCACTGCACTTCAACAGAAATATCAAGGTACTTGTTTTGGTGCATAAAAAAGGGCTGGAAGACAGAAGGCATTGAAAACTAAGGAAGTCACCCACAAAACAAGAAAGCGATACACTGTTCACTGAAGAGTACTTCATTCTTCAGGTCCTTTGTTTAATACAGTATCTTTCCGAGTGGTTTTTTTTTTTTTTAATAAGTCCCTCTAATTAGGTTTCTCTCTGTGCATGGAAATAAGTTCCCCTCAGCTCCTGAGACAGTATCCAGTGTCCAGGTGGGTAACCCAGCAGGTCCAAGCAGCTCCAAGCTCTGGCTCTTCATGAGCAGGAAGTGGAGGGGAGCACAAAAGAAACCAGCCATGCTCCTCGTGCTCAGAAACAGGGTGGGTGCTATCCATCCCCTGTTTTTATGACAGAGTTTAATTGTTAAAGCAGCCACTGAAGAAGTCACAGGGCCTGATTATTGTTGTCCCACTCTCAGGAGCCTATTAAAATACAAAATACAGCAGGACTGGTTAGAAATCTCATCACTCCATGAAATAGGTCATTATACATTTAAAACTAATGAGGACAGGGACACAAAACCCAAAAAGGACTATTATTCTTGTGTGTAGCAGTTATGTATTTAGCAAAGACAGAAAAACTTCATTTCAGGTCTTTCCATTATTTGCTGTCCACATGCCTTAAGTGGAATTCATTCAGTGGTATTTATGGAACAAGTTGCTGACTTCTGAGCCACCACTTCTGTGGTATCTAAGTCCTGGCATGGATTGCACAACTTCAATTTTAAAACTTTCAAATAATGCAATGATATTTGGGGATGGCAGTAATTCTGACCTGATCTGAATTTACAGGAATGATACCCATCTGATAACTAATGATCTAAAAATAAAATTGTGAATTTAATATTAAATTCCTTTCTATTTTTCGTATGTGTTGCTAATCTTTTAGCTAATCTCACATATTTGTTTCCATTTTATTACTCTTTCAGTTGACCAGCATATAAAATGGAGTCATGATTCCAATAAGCATAGAATCACAGAATATGCTGACTTGGAGTCCAACTCCTGCCCTGCATGGGACACCCCAAGAGTCACACCATGAGCCCAAGAGCATTGTCCAAATGCTTCTTGGACTCAGAGAGGCTTCGTGCTGTGCCCACTTCCCTGGGGATCCTTCTTTTTCTTCCAATTATTTTAAAGGCATTAAGAGCAATCAATCTTTACATACTCACAGATCTATCAAGTAAGCAATAAAAATGATTAACAGTAGTATCATAAAAATTCCTCAGAAGCCTATTCTGAAATGTGTATCATCTTGCATTCAATACCGATCAATTAATAATTTGTAAGTAGTCTGATATTTATTTAATATAACCTTTACACCAAATCTGATTTTCAATAGCATTTAATTAACCTGTGCAATGTCTGAAGTTGTGTACATAGATTAAAAAATTGTGAAAGTAATGGTCAGTTAGGCAGCAACCAGTACGATTTGTACATACAGTGACATTAATTATGCTTTCAAATTAGGCACATCATTGCTCTGGATGATGTAGAATTCTGGCCTTATAAGTGTATTCCCTTCCACTTTTCACAAACGTTTCAAAGTAGTATCTATACATAGTGCAACTCAGTCCAAAGAGATTCTATTAAAATACAAAAATAAACAGTGTGTTTATTCAATGTTAATATTTTTTCCAACAGAGTTATTTTTTTCTGTCAGAAAATAAAAAATCAAGGTAAAGTAAAGGGTTTCCACAGATAGTTTTAAGCATTTATTTGGAAAGAATCTTCTTTGGGTTCCGTAACAAAATAATATAGCAGCAAGAAAAGCAATCTATATGCAATTTGACACACAAAAAGAAGAGTTACCTGAAACTTTGAGATTGTCTTTTTCACCTGCAACATCCATTGCAGTCACTCCTTGAACAGCATCACAATTTTAGTTTTCCCTTCACACTTCTCTCCTGAAGGTGGTTGTTGTCTTTTCACAGCCTGTGACACTTTCTTGGGCTACCACCAAAGAGGTAAACAGCAAATTTGTGTAGCATGAAGTAACTCAGCTAAAGAAGATCCCACTTGTTCAGATGAAATTTTTAAGGCAAAAACTCATTCTGGGTTCTGAATTTATGAATCCTCTGCCACCAGGGTTTGATCTTCACTGCAGGACAATCTCAGGGGCAAAAATGAATGGTAACATGCAATTCTCTTTGAGTGCCTTTGGCAACAGAGATTGGTCCCCAAACAACCTCTCGTTTCTCTCTCTTCTGTCCTTTGGAGAGTAAGTTAATGTAGGTAAAAGTCTGTTCTCTGGGCGTAAAATGAGCATTTGCTGGTTTTGATCTGACTCAGAACTGTACAGTGATAGGAGTGGTTATTTCCTCTTTCAATGGACAAGGGAATTTCTCAAATGCAGTTCTGTAGTATCTCTAAATTTTCCCAGTTCATTCTCCAATGAATAACTTTTCCTGCTATTTCCTACAGTAAAAAATTCTGTTCATGAGAGAAAATTATAAAAATGTCGGTGTGTTAAAGAACTGGAAGGAGATACATTTTTTGATGGAATGAACAAACTTGAAAAGACAGTCCTAAAAAGTTTCTTGTTTGAGCCTTCCCCAGGAGGTCAGAGGTTTTCAGTGTCTGGGATTTTCACAATTACCACACAGTAGCTATCTTTTCAGACTAGGAGAGAAGGAAATATTTGTCATTAACTCTGTTCCCTATATCATTTAGATACATGTGATCCCTGCCCTGCACCATATCATATTACTACAGTGAAAAAAACTCACAGCCCCCTGCTATTTTTCCTTGGTATTCCCAGCTGTTATTTTTAAAGGCACAATATTTTATACTGCAGTAGAAGGGTCTGCCTCTGCCATGGACAGCATTCTTTAAGTGCCATACAATGACAGAAATTAAAGAAAATACTGGTATATAGAATTACATTACTGGTATATAGAGTTCACATTTCAAAATAACTTCAGACCCTCAGGGAGAAAAAAAGCCATTTGAACACCACCTTCATTTTGCCTGGCAGCTTGTTATATGAAATATGGACAGGTAATCACACAGAATTTAGGACTTTGCAAAATGCACCCTGCTGCTTTAGGACTAAAATAGTAAAATAGAATAAAATAAAATAAAAATCACTAGGTCAAATTCAGAAGAAAATCTAGTGAGTCTAAAGGGATTTTAAGTTGGAGTGGCTTCTATTCCTCTGCTGTACCACATCTGAAACATGTTGAAGTAGGTTGACCCCAGCTAGCAGTTAACCCCCACCCCACTGCTGACTCACACCCACCCAGTGGGATGGGGAGAGAACAGCATGGGCAAAAGTGAGAAAAACCTCTTGAGTTGAGATAAAGACACTACTAAGTGAAAAAAAACCCAACAAACACAGAATCAAGTCATGCAGAAGCAATCCCTCCCTATCTCCTACCAGCAGAGTGAGGCCCAGCCCGTGTCACCAACACCTTGAGAAGGTGGCATTGTTTCCATGTTAACATGAGGAAAAGTACTTTCACCAAGTTAGCTCTTATTCCTTACAACCTTATACCAATTAAAGCTGCTTCTGCCTGATGTGACCAAGAAAACATTTTTACGTTTTTATTAATGTTATTCATACATTCCTGTATTTCTGTTAACATTCATTTTTACTTCCATTACGTGTTAGAGCAATCTGACCATACTTTCTTTCTCAAAAAGAGGCCACCAGAATAATAGTGAGTATAACAGCTGCACTTGATGATCTTTCCCAACATAAATGATTCCATGATCCTGGAAGCTTTCCTTACTAAATACAAATTGTGTCCACAGTGTAACTGCAGCAGCAATTCTGCAGTTCATACAATACACACAGTTTTGGCCAGCTCAAAATGAAGTGTTTTTATAATAACAGCCATAGGGCATTGTCTCTGGAAAACAAAAGATTTGATGTAAAGAAAAAATGATGCTGAATCCCACAGAAGAAAAACATAAGAGCATGGGGTTCTTTTTTTTTGAGAATAAGATTCAAAAGGGGATTAGGAAAGTGAAAACATTTTACTTAATCAGTGAGTATTAAATAAGTGAACTCTGAGGAGTTTTATTTGAATTTTAGCTTTTGCAAAATCGTTAAACAAGTTGAGACATAATGAAAAGTTGGTTTATCAGAAATGTGTAAAAGGACTTGGAAATATAGTCACGGACATATAAATCCTCAGTACTATGGCTTAGTTTTGATTTACAGGAGATGCAGACAGAATGCTGCTGTTGGAGTCAGACACTTTTTTTCTGTTCATGAAACCTACTTTGAATTTCTGTTGTTACTGCTGAAAGACAGAGTTTCTCTCTTCATGGGTTCACTGACTGATTTAATATATCTTCTGTCATGCTGCTGCTGTGGATTTCATCTCTTAAGGGAAAAAAAGGTGGAAAAAAAAGTATTAAACTGCACAGCAATCTATAAAACTATTGGCATTTCGAGCTTTGTCAGTGTGTCTCTGATTTAAGGCAAATGGTGCATCCATGCTGATGTTTTCTCTCTGTTTTTTGAAGGACATAATGTCTGGGTTCATTATAATAATACTAATCTGAGCCTCTATAACAATATCCTATTTTTGTTTGATGATATTGTGGCCCTAAGATCATTCCTCACGTTGGTAAAGCTTTAAAGCAGAGAGCACTTCCCATATCTATCCAACAGTCCACTATTGAATGACTGTGATTCATTAGCGAGATGGGAAGAAAGTTCCTTGAGATCAGTCCTGAAAGCAATCTGTCATTAGAGCAGCACATTAGCTTTCTTCAAATTCATTTGTGAGACTCTTTGCAGGAAATAGTGCCTAATAAAGTAAGGAAATGACAGGAGAATATAGAAGATCTATTAAAGCATTAAACCCAATTCTTTCCCAAACACAATAAAGGCCAGCCAGACAACCATCTGTAATGTTGCATTAATTTTCTAAGAAATAGTGAAGCGTTTGTGTTCGTAACACCGGGGCTTTAAAACATGAGCCAGTGCAACCCTTTCAATTGTCATTCTCTTTGCACAGCTGGGGTGGCTGCTGCAGTCTGGAGACTCTTCCACTCCTGTAGCCTCCATCCTAACACCCAGGACAGAATCCCCCACGCCCGAAACCAGAGCCTGGGAAGGCAAGGGTTGTGCTGTTCTCTGAACTCAAACCACTGCGTTGCACTTTTTAAAATCTTGCAGAGAGCTTTGAGATCTGAATAAACAGCTAAATTTCACGTTGATAAAATGTTCAGTGAACTTGAAATATTGATTGCTTTATACAAACATTAGTCTTCAGAGTTTTGTACTTTTTACTCAAACTTCCTTAAACTGTATTAGAAAAATAAGTATGATGCAGTCTTGTGGACAAGGAGATAGAATTGACAGCTTGTATTTAAAAAGAAACGCAGAAAAAACAAAGGAAGAGAAACTGGATGGGAAAATATTCCAAAGAAAGGCTAAGGCCATTGTTCTCTTGTGATTTTTACCAGTTCATAATATCAAATGATCCTTCATTCTTGTCTTTTAGGAATCCACTCCATTTCACCAATGTGTTCTTGCCAGGTGTAATTGTGAATTAAAAAGCAAGAATTCACTTTATGCTTTGACTTGGCATGTGAATTGCTTGAGAAGATAAAACAGAAGAGATAAAACTACATTTTGTGCAAAATATGTTCTGCAGTGGACACATTCTGTGTCCTTCATCTAAGGATTAATTTTTATATGTGTGTGTGTGTGTGTGTGTATACATTTTTTCCCTCCAGTACTAGTTTGTTAATACAAGAATATTCTTTCCTAGGAACCAGAGCCCAGGATACTTTCTGATGTGTAGGATGTTGGCTGCAGAGCAGTTACAGTCCCACCTATGATTTACTGTCCTCTATGTCAGAGACAGGAGAAGCTCACTTTTTTATTCATTTTAAATACTAGAGGAACACTGGCTCAGAGAATGATCTCCCAGTTAGTCTCCTTTATGGAAAAGACAGCAGAAATTATGGCAGCTCACCTGGGCATCTCCCAGTGAATACTGGAAGGAGTCACTGTCTCCTGGCTTGCCGTGTGTTTCTCTGGACACTCCAAGGGCTTGGCAGCCAGCAGGAGCCCTTTCATTTTGCTAAGAGCTGCTCCTTGCACCCACGTGCAAAGGGCAAGTACATGTGCAGTGCTGCACCGGGAATTTATGGAGTCTTTTTCAGCAAGTAGCTAAATTAGCTCTTCATCCCCCACAGACCTGTGTACTGCATCTTTTGCAAACAGGTAAAATCCCTTAGATTAACAATGCTCCTTGGGAAGCATCTTTGCCCTGGTACTCTTTCACATCGTATCATCTTCTGGGCTGAAAGGCCACGCAGTAATTACACACGGATTAATTAATTACACTTAGAGAGTGACCTTAGCAGGGAAAGGCTCTGGGATGTTTTTGTATTTAAGTTCTGGATATATAAAAGAGGCATTTTTACATGGTAGTCTGCTCCTAAAACTAACATTTATCCGTAAGTGTTACACACACTGAGTTTCTGAGAAACTACTCTTATGCTGGCTTTCAATAAGTGTCAATACATGATTTATAATTGTTTTAGAGACGCCGTATCCAACTCTCCCAACACGTAAGAAAATATCGCCATCTCTTGCTCCATGCAGGAAGTGCAGCTGCTTTCTCCAGGGCCTCTTCGATTTTCATTGCCCTCTGTGTACCTCTGCTGTTACAACAACTCAATTGTTTTCAGAAAAGCTGGGCTGCTTCTGTTTCACACTAGAAAGCTTAATTTCAATGAACTTGCATGGTAAAATGTGGAAACAAGCATAATGCTCTTATTTGGCAATGGTAGGGTCGGTTAAAGACTAATGGGAATTATGTCATTGATCATAGAGTAATTTCCTAAATTTTTACAAATTCACCGTTGGGGTGGTTGCTGAGAAAAATACCAGTGCACTTGGTGCTGTCACTGTTACTTAAAAATCCTTGGCTCTTGCCTGGATGCTATGTCCTGAGGTGACTGTTGTGGAAACTGTTTAGAATTTGTGATAGAGAAAAACATGGAAAGAATGATAGTCTTATTCCAGTCTTATTCCAACATGTGCTTCTCCTAAACTTCTAGTATGTACTATCTGAGAAAGGCTTTTATATTTTTATGGTTTGTTTTTCCTTTTTCTTCACACAGATACTTAGGATTACAATTTAATCTTGTCATGGCCCAAAAAAAAAAAAATCACCAAAGCAAAAAATTCCACACAGAACAAAAATTCTTCAACTCCAAATAAGATTTATGGTGCCCACAGTCATCTGCTTTATTCCCAATTTGTTCCTATGGGCTTGAACACTTCTAATTTCTCAGGTCAAGTATTCTTGTTATACAAATAAAAGTCACACCCAGGAATTGCATCTCATATAGAGGGCTGGAGAAGTTTGGCTGCATTTAGGAAGGCTGTGGGTCTTTCAAACTCAATCATCTGTATTCGAAACTGCTTTTGAATTCTTGCACACATGCATCTTATGTGACAGGAGAGGGAGCAAACTAGCGTTCACCAGAGGAAGCAAAAATCTGATCAGTGCAAAAAATACTATCGAAAGTACTTCTTGCTTTTATTTTGGTTCTGACTTCCTGAATAAACATCTCCTTTAATTACCCCATCCTCATCCTTACCTTTCCTGCTCTTTCTCAGTCTTCTCATAGTTCCCAATTCCAAACCATATCTTATTTCACTCTCACTAGTTTTGATCTATAACTTCTTGAAAACCTTCCTGAAATTACAAATAGTTCAACATCGATGCCAGCTTGTTCTTGTTACATTTTGGTCATAATATATTATTTCCAAAAAGCATAAGCCTTGCTCACAAATATGGGCAGCACAGTCTCATCACAGTGTCCACAAGGCTTTGATTTCCAAAGTCTGCATTTATGGATGCTCATCTACGACCAGCAAAACCAGGCTTGTCCATTGGGCTCTGAATTCCTGTAGAGGCCATGTAGGAATGTTGGCCTCATTTGATTAAAGTTAGGGTTTGTGTCTATTGTGGTGCCTGTAGAAGTACCATGATAATATGCAACCAACACGTATCTGACTTGTAAGTATTTTATATACATCTTTATTTCTTGTGCTAAAATCTATGGATCACAGATGTGAATGTGGAGTTCCAGACTTCTTACAAATAATATTCTAATTGGTTTTCCGTATTGACTTTTTTTTTTTTTTTTTTTTTTGTCTTCTGTTTGCTCCTCCAGCTCCTTATTTAATTTTTTCTTCCTCAAAAGTAGAACATCTGCTCACAGACATCTGGCTGCAGTTGTACTTGCCTTGTACTTCTGCAACTACCTATGAATATGCAGCTATCACTGGATCCTTTTTTTGTTACCATTTTAAAGGATTAGCCACAAAATGTTTTTAGGGTGTTGGCAAAAACTAACTTTACTGTGTAAAAGTCAGTATGAGTCTTACTTCTTGAAGGCACTCTGATAATCTTGAGCATTTATCCCAACCTTACATTCTCCAGAATGCTCTCTGAACTTTTAAAATGTGGTTTTGACCGTTCCTTTGTGACTCTCTATCCTGATTCTGAGACAGAGGCATCAGCAATATGACAGGATTATTCTGTGTGCACGTTGTGAAATCTGTATCTGTTTTAGCCACCTCTCTAAAGTATTTTCCTTCTAATTTTTTTTTTTTTGCTGTGCCTCTACTCTGTTGACATCCCTACCTTCTCTCTTATTGATGCTATGGGGATTACACATATATTTAAAAGAAGTCTGCTCTTATACTGCCTGTTGTGCATGGCTTTCCACTGAATGAACATGTTTGTTTTGTTCATTTGCACAGGAACAGCTGTGAAACAAATGCCCATTCTACAGCCAGGGTAAAAAAGAGGAAGACATGTAATGTAAGACAGCACATCTGAGTTGTATGGACATCAGTGACAAGTGGTGTCCCTCAAGGGTCCATAGTGGAATGTATTTATGGCTGTGTATGATGGATGGATGAAGTGTTAAATCTTCATCAAGGACCTAGACAAAGGGGTTGAGTCTCCCTCAGAAAATTTGCATGTGACACCAAGCTGAGTGGTGCAGCTGACACTCCTGAAGGACGGGATGCCATCCAGAGGGACCCGGACAAGCTCAAGGAGCGGGCCCATGGGAACCTCACGTTGTTTAACAAGACCAAGCGCTGGTGCTGCACCTGGGTCAGGGCAGCCCCCGATACCAATCCAGGCTGGGGATGAAGAGATGGAGAGCAGCCCTGAGGGAAGGACTTGGGGTGCTGGTGGGTGAGAGGCTGGACATGAGCCAGCAATGTGCACAGAAAGCAAACCCCATCCTGGGCTGCATCCAGAGCAGCGTGAGAGCAGGTGGAGGGAGCAGATTCTGCCCCTCTGCTCGCTCTGGTGAGATCCCACCTGGAGCACTGCATCCAGCTCTGGGGTCCCAGCACAGGAGGGGCATGAGCCTGTTAGAGTGAGCCCAGAGGTTTAGACGGATGGAGCACCTCTCCTACAGGGAAAGGATGAGAGAATTGGGATTGTTCAGCCTGGAAAAGAGAAGACTTTAGGGTCACCTAACTGCAGCCTTACAGTACCTGAAGGGAGCCTGCAAGGGAGGTGAAGAGGGACTTTTACAAGGGCCTGGAGTGACAGGACAAGGGGGAATGGATTCAAACAGAAAGAGGGCAGGTTTAGATTAGATCTTACAAATAAATTCTTCCCTGTGAGGGTGGTGAGGCACTGGAACACATTGCCCATTGCAGTCCCCACCTGTGACTGCTCCATCCCTGGAAGTGT
Source organism: Corvus kubaryi (assembly GCF_017639235.1). Classification (NCBI taxonomy): domain Eukaryota; kingdom Metazoa; phylum Chordata; class Aves; order Passeriformes; family Corvidae; genus Corvus; species Corvus kubaryi. The sequence goes on along the minus strand of NW_024581126.1, from coordinate 3,688,748 downwards.
TCACTGCCAGGTTGGATGGGGCTCTGAGCAACCTGGTCTAGTGGAAGTGTCCCTGCCCATGGCAAGGGAGTTGGAACTGGATGATCTTCAAGGTGCCTTCCAACCCAGGCCATTCTATAATTTGTACCATAGAAGTCAGTATTCTGGCTTTCTGCTTTTATCAGGTTATAAATAGGTTTTCTGAGAATATATGAGAGTGTTGATGTTTCATAAGCATTAAAAATTCCTTTTAGTAATTATTTTTCTTGCTTAGATGTTATGAAATGAAGATTTTCCATATTCATAAGCTGAATTTTAATATTTACTTCAGAAGATTTCTTTTTCTACAGTGAAGAAAGCCATGTTCTTTGGCCAAAGTATAAGATTTATTTTTCTTCCACTAATCAGTAAAGTTGCATCATTCCTTTAAAGTTTTTTCACCCTTGAATGTAATGATTTATTGTCTTCGAAGTGACACACAAAACTATTGACTTATTAATTTAGTAAAGATACTGTTCATGACTTAACCTTTCAATTCTCAACATCTTGCAAGGTTTTAGTCCAGTAACTGGTCAGTAACTTCACAAAAAATTGGGAACTGAGCCATACAGAGGATGACATAAATATTTGGATAAGTCAGAGTCAGGGACTTATGTTCAAAATGCAGTTAAGCCTAGAAAACTCAAAAGACAACAATTATGATCTGTTTTTTCCATTATCCCTCACCATCACTGCTGCAGGAGGGCAAATGGAGCATTTTCCTGACAGAAGATTTCACGTCAGACACGGTGTGGCAACAACATCTTTGGCCATTCTCAAACCCTTGCTTCTGCTGGCTTGGTGCTGCTGAGGTCACCAAGGAAGTTGATCGAGGAAAATGACCCAACCTAAAATAGGTAAATACAAAACAAACCAAAGCCATGCACACAGGCTAAAAAACCTCAAGCCAGCAAACCTCCCATGACTGGAAAAATTCACTGATGTAGTTTAGAGAATAGTCCTACAACAGCTGGACCATTAAAAAATGGTCAGAAGTGCATGAGGGCAGAGCAATGGGGGAATGACCTCGACTACATCCTTAAGCTTTGATCCTGCTTATATTCTGTGAACTTCTTTTTCCCTTGACCTCCAGGTGGATCCCGTGCCTGAAACAAATGTAAAAGTAACACAAGAAACAAGGAGGGCTATTTTAAGTAACTTTATGAAAAAGAAATTCATCAACTTAACAAAGAAAATGACAAAAAAGTCAAATTACTCCAGAATCCTTCGAAGTCAGAGGTGCAGCAGCTAGAACAATTCATTAATGCTCCATGCAGGAAGATCTGAATTATTTTAAGAGCACTGTATTTGCATTTTAGATATAGCAGAATGAACTAATTATGAAATGTATGCATCAAAGATTTCAATTTCAGGGTTGACTTTACTTTGGAGATTAATTTTTTACTTTATCATTTTTGCAGGCAGTTCAATGGACAGCCTTATTTGAATGTTACTCATTGTTCAGTGATGTATGAAGTGTATTTAATCAATGTGAAGAAAGTAATATTAAACTATTATCAGAAGCATCAAATGTTCCAAAAAATCTCAAAAGGAAGGTCAAAAGGTAACATTTCTGCTAACAGTATGAGAAACATATATTTAACTTATTCATTGCATACAAGTTTTTCATGGCACATACATTATCCTTTTCACATAAAATTACAATGTAAAATGTGGAGGGTTATCCCCTTGATTAAAAATATCGCATGTAGAGTTGACCAAATAATCTTTCAATGTTTAGTAAAAGATATTTAAACAACTATTTTAGAGTTGATGTGCATTTTAAATGATTTGCTGCAAAAACTTTTGACAGAACAGTTCTTGTGCTCATCATTAAATCATTTGCGAGGTACTACAGAAAAAGGACGGTCATTTCAATAATTTCCATGTTTCTGCAAGGATTGCAAACACCTCTGTTTTAAGACCCAAACTGGCCTTAATAAAGCCATCTGGTGAGACATGAGAAATTGTCTGTCCAAAAGCCATGAATGGAAAAAAACATTCCTTTTGGAGCCAGCAGTTCCAACCCCATTGGCCAGCATTGCTCCAGATAGGATTTCAGACCCTGCCCAGCCTGCTACAAACATTTCCACTGTGGGTGCCATAGGTAATATCAGGTAGATATAAAGGCAGAACTCTCTCAGTGCCACTGCAGGCTCATCCTCTGGGGGTTAGCTTTGTGTGGAGGGCACACCAAGCCAGCTGGAAAAGTGGCTGCTCGAAGGAACCAGAGCTACCTTAACCAAGCCTTAAACTTGCACTGGAAGCATTTATTTTTCATATTCACTGCCTCACACGCATGGATCATGTAATATATAATGGTGTACGGAATAATAAAAAAAATAAAACTCCTCCCAAGTCTATATGGCTTGCACTTTCTATGTCAAGGAAGACTTCATCTCTAGCTCAGAAGTCCAGAAGTTCCTTCTGAAATGAATAGAAGGGATTTGAAGGAAGAGATCACGTGAATGCAAGCTGCTGACATGGTAAGATATGATCAAAAGGTAATTTTCAATGTCTGTTTGAATTAAGAAATGAATTTGTCGCATACTGAAAAAGTGGTGACCTGCACTGTGGTTTTTGGACTAAGCTACTGATTAAATTATGGATAACTGATTTTTTTTTCTAGTTTAAGATGTACTCAAAGTTAACTGTGTTCAAAGAAATTCATTTTATACCACTACTAAAATGAATTACTGTGTCCTTACTCTCTTTTTACCACACTTGTGACATCTCTTCCAGTAATAGCTTTGCTTTTGTGTCTCCTCGATGACATCAGCCTTGCATTTTCAGAGGCATAAAGCAATAAGACTTGTTGACTGGGGTCTTCTCTAGTGAATGGGCTATTAAGAATGAGCAGTACTTCAAGTGGCTAGTAAAAGTGCTTTCAGTGAAAGAGCAAAACATTACTGTAATTTGATAGATTTGCTTCAACAAACCCTCTCAGTTTCTGCTTTGTCTCATCAGCATCTTGCAGAGATGTGCATATTTAAAGTTAACCTCACACAAATATATTGTAAATGTTTATAGAGAGCAACAGCATCCCCTATGCAAGAACACAAAGGAAAATATTTCCAGCTTCTCAACCTTGAAAGCAGTGAACATGCAAGACCGTCTGAAGTTTCAAAATAAGTATTCCACAGGACCTGTTCCATCTTATGTGTGACCTTCATTCTGCAAACGCAGCAAACGCCTTTTAAACATCACCACCATTATGATGCTTCCCTTGGCTTGCAGAAATCAAGCATAACTAAGTCTTTTCAGGAGTAGGATTTTACTGTCTTGCAGAATACTTTGCCTTCTAATTTTATGATCAGAGGTGACTGTGCAACATCCCTGGTGGAAAGCACTATTGAAATGCACCCAGCTGTTTGAAACAGTTTTTGGTGTGACTGGCATTGTCCCTCTTCTTCAGTGACTGTTGAACACACATAAATTAGTACTGTCCCCTTTTCTTCCCCTCATGTAATTTTTTAATCTCTATTTCAATAGATGTATTGGCAAGTGAAGGCTGTTAAACTGCACAGCCTGACAGATAAGTCACTTACTGAAGCAGACAACTTTTGTTTCAATTCTTGATTAATTATTATATTGAGCAAGGTTAATCTATCAAGCTTAGGTTTAATACAGTTGTAAAGTTTTATAATTTAAAGTCCAGTTATGTCACCCTAAAACACTCCAAGTTGTAATTACCGGTTATCAATTTCAACAAGTATGTTCATGTGATTAAGAATGGAGCTATATTCTTCAAAGGCAATAAAACCATTGTTGCTGTAATTTAAGATTATTGGGCATATTAAAGAAGCCCAACACATAAAGCTGTTAAATGCAAATAAGCACTACAGATATGAAAGGATATCTGTGGGCCAAGTTGATCCTGTGCCAAGAAAGCACCTCTTTTTTTGACTTTATGTGATTTACGGGTGAACATTTATGAAATAAGCAATGGAAAAAAGCTTCTCTAAAAAGCTAAACTCTCAGTAGCATGCTGTTGTGGAAATAGCAGCCTCTGAAGGCATTAAAGGTCAACAGAGTGAATTTTAAAGCTTCATTTTATTTCTTGTGATTTTTCATAACCAAATAATTCTTTCTTTTATTCCTTTTCAAGTGGCAAACTTCACACAATCTGTCTGTACAGAAAATTAAATGTGCTCTGTTTTTTTAGATTCAGCATAAATGAAACAAACTACCATAAATGCTACTTTTGTGATGTACTTACTACACTGAATTTTCCATTTGGAAGTATGAACAGCATGTATGTTACCTTGTTCCACAAGGGATTTTCTGCTTTGTAATGTGTCTGCTGGCCAGGCTTCATTGTCCCTTCATGCTTGTCCCCTCACAGCAGTGTGAAAATATGGGTAAGTCTTAGAAAATTACAATGGAAGATGATTATTAAGTTGATAAAGTAACTTTTCTTCCATTCTTTCACCAGACGCATTGTGAAACTACAGGTCTGGATGTTGAAGATCAAATGCTGAAGCTTGAAATCTGCATTATGTGCTGAAGGAGATGTTCAGATGCAGTTTCCACAGATGGAGAACACAACCTGAGGTGTACCAACACCCTGATTCTACAGCTGATCACATGCACTTGAACTTGCAAGAACACGTGTCACATTTTGATCCAGGTCTACATTTCAAGCTTTGATCTTTGATCTTCACTTTAAAGAGCTACTTGATTTTATTGCCTACCTAGATGGGAAAACACTTAATATATTAAAAAAAAATCTTACTGTGTTGCAGAGCAAATGTTAAAGTAAGTGTTAAATAGCAAATATTATAATGTATAGTAAATAAAATGATCAACCAGTATCTGTTATCAGTTAGGAGTATCACCAATCACAACTTAAAAATACCATAATGTACTTCAATTATAGAACCTATTTTAAAGAGCCCCCCCACTTTCTCAGACACACAAATGTAGAACTGATCCTTCATGAAAGCCAACTAAATTTCATGCATTTGCCTAAATTTATATTTGATTTATTACTGAAATTACTTGATAGATTGTTCCACCAGTGTTGTCTCAGCTATGCTGTCCGCTTACACACAGATTCAGCAGATTCAACTTTCACTTCAGATTCTTTACTATACAGAGCTCAGGTTCATAAAAGTTCCTTGAATGCTAGATGTCCATTACTCATACTGGATCACCTTGAAATCCTGGAATCAGAGCTGAAGTTGAGGCATATTTTTCTTTGAGATATATGTTTCTTATTCATAAGGGTTCCTTGCCTTTTGTAAGTTTTTTGAAATTCTACAGGTTTGAAGAGTCTCTCTTCTCGGAAATATAATTTAGATATATAAGAGTTTCAGTGAAATCCTCAGAAATTATAAGGTCTTCAAATCAGAATGCATTTTATCTGTAACACCAGACAAATTTTTTAAAGAAAGTATTAGAAAGATGTAGAGGAATAAACAGAGAGAGAGTCAAATTATCAGGTTAACTTAACATCTCATGTTTCAAAAAAAAACCCAAACTGCACTAAGGGATCTTAAGGAAACATCAATTAGAATACTTTCTGCGAGTGAATATCAAAGAAAAACTAAATACAATTCCATAGAATTGCTGTGGCATTTCCATGGGATGGAGGGGTCAAGAAATGTTCTCAGAATAAAAGAACATTGCAGCAGTGCAGATCAAACAGAGCAGTTGTCAGATGCTACACTCTGCTAAGGAGCAGCTACAGCTTTTGTTTAAATTAGGTATAAAAGAGAAGTGGACTTTGGTGGATATATTTTATTTCTTCAGTTTTGCCTTTGCAAATATGAGATTTTATTTTGCTTTGTTTTCTGTTTTTTAACTTCACACTTGGCTGTAGGTCAGAGTAATACAACTAGGACAACTTTACTTGCAGAGAAGTAAAAGAAATCTGTTGTGGAAGGAGAAAGAAATAATTGGAAAAATAATAATTTAGTTATCTTATTAATTTTTAATTGAATGTGATCAAATATCTTTGCAAAATTTCAATCAAGAGATTTGCTACTTCGGCAAAAAATGAAAGCCAACAATTGAAATAAACGTAAAACCTAGCCCTCAGAAAAAATCACTGAAGTGGTAAAAAAGAGTACTGCAGATACTAAAGGATTAAATACATTTGCATGTGACTGTAGTTAGTTCTCTTCAGCAGTTCGAATATTGCTAACATTAGAGCCAAATAAACATGAACTATGTAAAAATACAGTTTTGCAGCAACAAAAAAATATCTGTCTACAGAAGGACAACTGAAATACAGCCCTTCAGGGTTTTTTTGGGTACACTGGATATATTCAACCCTGTTTGAGGTATCTGGTGGTTCTTGATAGGAATATATGGAGTGCACATTATCGTATTGCAGGCTCTAGTCTGATGGACAAGAAACTGATCCACGTGGGGTTATGAATACTGACCTTTATCATGTGGATTTAGTGCTTCAGTTCATTGATTTAGAGCTTGGCTTTTACAGAATAATCCTTTAAAATCAATGAAAATTAGATACAGAACCGTCTTTTAAAAAACCAGTCCGTGATCCTGCATGCAGCATCCTGCTGAGCATCTTAGTTGTGAGGCAGATGGTCAAGATGAGGCCCCAGATCACCAAATGCAGTATTAAATAATTTTCTCTTTCTCTCTAGAGAGGAGTCCTTTCATGGCGATGTGATTTAGGAAGCTGCTTGAAACACTCATAGAAGTTTTCTTAGAATCTGTTCTTGCCTGTGCTGTTCTCAGTCCCTGCTGTGACAAACTGCTGATACATAACTTTATGTAATTCATTCCTATTTCCCTTACACACCTTTACTACAGTAGCTAGAGGCTGCAACTTTTGGTCTAGGAATACTTGAGAATTTTGGTGACAAAGTGCAAATGAAAGAGGTGTTTATATGGTATTCAGTTGTTTGGGTGAACAAGCAGTGACTCTCTGAGGTGACAGGAAGGCCTTGCCTGCCTTCTGTCAGGGGATTTCAATGTATGTGCCTCAGGTTCCAGTACACCAAAATGCAGAGAGAGAGGCTTTAAAGAGTTGGGCTGCTGGAGACTGCCCAAGCTGTGATGTTGGAGATGTTCCCTATAGGAAGCAACAGTCACAAACATGGTTAGAAGACAGTCCTGTGATTGTTATCTCAAACATACTGTGGAAAATAAGTGACATTTATGCATTTATGTTCACATCCCTGAAAGGGGAAGGTGAGGGTCTCTGACCCAGCTGTTTCATTTCAGGAGACTGGCACGAACTGCAGCAGGATTAAACAGCTGCCTCCTCTGCTCAGACAAAATGAAGACTAATCCATGGATCATTTCCTGACGGTCTAAGAGAAATCCAAAAGTCTATATGACAGCACAGTGAAACTCAGATACTTAAATGAAACTTGCAAGTTATTTGAACCATCTGAAGCTATTAAAATAATTTTTAGTTTATGCTCAACTTGATAGCTAATTGTTTTTATGTATTTTTTTTGTGTAGAAGATGTAGGAAAGTACTGAATACAGCACTTCACTTCTATATCATAACCAATAAAATTAGATCCAAACAATGCTCAAAGTCTGAACTGAGAAAAAAATAGTTAAGTACTATTCTTATCCTGATTTATTTAACCTATTATAATTTGTAGAAATATTTATAATCTTAATCTTGATTTAAGTTGTTAATATCTGGATTTATAAGGTGTCCTACAAAACTGGTGAGATGTGACTATCTTATTTGAGCAAGATTAGGTAAAGTAGTTACAGCTCATAAACAGAAAATAAAATGGGTTCAAAATTATCCAAAGAGATAAAAGTGGATTAGATAAAAATTAAAATTATGATGGTTGTTGTAACTTTCACAATTAAAAAAAAATTTAAAATTGCAATATACCCACCAAAAAGACCATGAAAAACAGTCTGGCTTTGGGTCCTTTAAAGCACTATAACACCATATAATAGGTTCCACTCATCTCCTACGCTAAAAAACAGGGTCTCATGCACAGAAATTCACACAACTCCATCAGTCACACTTCTATTCGTCATCTCTAGTTCCTTGAAAAGGGACAAGCTAATTACTTGTGCTTGTTCAGTATATTGAAACAAGACAGAAATTGGTGGTGAGAATTCATAGCAAGAGTTTAAAAGCATAAAACATGTTGCAGATTGAAGTCTGCAAAGATTGTCTTTGTATTTCTGTTTCTGGAATTATTGCAAAATACTATTTCCTGAGCTCGAAAGTTATGCTTTACAGAAGCTTTATTCATAGGACTGAACACTATTTCATAGTAATTTTTTTCCAGGTTTGAGGAGGTAACATAAACAGCACTGAATTCACAATTATTTTTTAACTTGATATTGGAGCAAAAGATGTAAAAAAAGAGATTGTACTTATTTCATTGTTAGAAAGCTGTTGTAGTATAGTCCTGTCACGTTTAATTCCTTTAATTAAGTTGTGCATTGCCCCCCTTTCTCCTGTCTCAGAGCGCTGCCTGTAATGTATCAGCCACTCACTGATTTACAGGCTTGGTCAATTGGAAATTAATCCTTGACCCAGACATTAAATAGCCATGAGGGTACTCCATGGTTCAGTGAAGTTTCTGCCAAGTTTTCTGCTCCGTTATTGATGAACATATTAATTAATAATAATGAACATATTAATGATTGTATACCAAAAGGTCTTTGCAGGAAACCCTGAGAGCGGCAAATGTCAACATCTGGTGAGCTTTTATAGCCAATATATGAAGTTTGTGTGTTACAAATGAAATTTTGTTACAAATGAATATTTTTTTATATTTTAAACTATAACGAATCAGTGACTGAAATAGTAGCTGTTTATACAAAAAATAATTTTATCTCATTACAGAATCTCTTATGTTTGCAGTTGCCCCTACCACGGATGTTTAGCAGCCCAATTCCTTGCAGGCAGCACTAGATGGAGATAGTGACTCACACAAAACTTCCTGACAGACGCTTCTGTCTCTGCTGAACTGGCCACTGCCAGAGAACAAGGTTTCTTTTGGTGTGTTCAGTTTATTACAGATTGCAGCGTTACAGCTGTTTGGCTTTGGTTTTTTGTTTTTTATTTTTTTAGTAGTCATTACAAAAAAAAGTGAAATAAAACTATTTATGCTTTGAGTAGCTGCCAGGTCTCCCTGAATCTCTTTCACACACACAGGTATGTATGTGCAAATCACAAAACTCCAGACAAACTGTAAAAAAAGTATCAGAATTTTATTTCCAGGTTTTGTATATGTGAAATTTATTTAGCAACAGTAACTCCGATCATGTATTTACTTGACCCATAAGAAAAATCCCTTCCCCTGCTTTGTAATTGAGTGTTCCTTTGAAATTCCTGGAAATAAACAAAACAAACAACAAAAAAATCCATACATGCTAGTTTACTTCTCCCACACAAAGTCAATATATTGATCTTAGCACGGTGTATTTAATTGTCCTTACCCCAGAACAGCCTCCCAGTTAGCAGCTGGACAGAGTTCTCACAAGGCACTCAGGAACAGGGATGGATATCACACGTCCCATCACTTTTTTTTGATTTTCCATGAACTAGTTTTGGATAGATAAGGGATGGTAAAAGAGAAAAGTCAACAGGGAAAGACAATTGCATGTAACTAAACAACTGCCAAGAGAGTACTGTGCAGATATTTTGGGTTAAATTTTCAGAAGTGGCTAGTGATTTAAGAAGGTATATGTGTGAGACGACATGTAATTAGCAGAAAGTAACTACACAGTACAGCCTGCAAATCTGACAAGTTTGAATTATAAAAAGTTAAAAGTCAGGTGTATAGTGAGCCCTTTTATTTAGGCTGATGTTTAAGACAAAAGCAGCTGGAGTTCTTGTGCTGGTGCACAATCTCCCAATTGTCTGAAAGATGGGACCTCCTGGCAGTGACATTGTTTTGACTTAAAAATCATTTAAACACACTGAACTGGAGTGTGAGCTGATTTCCCAATGGCAATCAAACTTCAAATTCTGAATTTGGCTGAACCTAGCTGTAGCTCACTGCAGTCTCTGCAGCCACGCTGGAACAATGCATCCAAAATGATCCTCTTGCAAACATCTGCTCCAGTTAGCTGAGCCCTGGTAGGCACTTGGCAAATTGCAGTAGCAGGCTGCTGATGTCGATCACAAACTGGCTGGAGTTAATACAGCCTGGGCTGATTTATTTGGATTTGTTTGCACTATTGCTCCTCTCAAAGGGAAAAAGAAGAGAAATATTAATACTGTAGAATACTGCACTTCCACTGTGCTGGGGGAAACTGTTCTGACTTTTGTTCAACAGGAGAAAGATGAATTGGCTTCACCTGAGAGCCTTTTGAGGCGCCCAGTTCTCTCTAAGAAGTAAAGGTACTAAAATTTGCTGATTGGTATGACAGAGCACATCCAAACTAAGAAAACACCAAATCGTTTCTCAAAGCAAGCAGGACAGTTCTCAGAGAGGCTGGTGCTGTGGTGTGCAGCTGTCCTACGGCTTTTTTGTCTACTGAAAGGGGAAAAAGATCTGGTCAGGCTGCTTGAGAGTCAGAAAGTCAGTGACTGAGGTTAGTCAATACACTTTGTACTCCCTGATAATCATTCACCAAAATTAATATAATTTACATCTGGAAGTAAGGAACTTCTGTAATTTATATTGTCTCCCACCTTGATCCATCTAAGTATTCATGATTTAACCAGGATTATGAGTTTTTCTGCTGTTTTGGAAATGAGATGGCTCCTGCAGTTTTAATGTATTTTTTTGTTCTTGTTGTCTTTAACACATGTTATCACTGCTGACATCTAAGCAGGAAAACAAATACCTAAGCATACCTGATTATGTGAAAGGGACCAAAGAAGACTTCTGAAGGTCCTACTCAGTCCCTGGAGAATTTGTGTTTATAGTTTGTGATGCATAAAGGAAAAAATCCAAAATATCCTTCCAGAGCCTTTTACTACCAGTTTATTTCAGTCTTCAGTTTCTGACTAATGAACAACAACCACAAAAGAATATCTAGGTTTTTCTCTTAGTTCCATTTTTTTCAATGGCTCATTCATTTTTCATGTAATTATATTACTTATTACTAAAAAAGTAGTTACAAACAGAGTAGTTTGGGGGAACCAAATAGATAACATATATTCAGCTATCCACTTACACTGAGTGGTTTCTCATAGTCAAGCAGCTACAGCATATTTATAATTCTTGGTGATTTTGCATTACCAGAGTCCCTTGTTAGAGCAGGTTGTTTGTGTTTGTCTCTTTTTTAGCTTTTTTTTCTGAATTATGGCTATTCCTGATGCATTCACAGTGCCTTCCTTCACTTCCTTTCCCAAGAGGAGGGGGTAATTACATGCAGTCTGTCTTCCTGGTAATAATAAATTTCCACAAGCCATGCTGGGTACATCTATTCACAACAACCAGAGGAAAGGGGGGATAAAAGGTTCCATGACAGGATATGAAGAGTATCAGGGTAGCCACATGCTTTGGACTTGATTTTGCTGACAGTAGAATGTATTTCAGAGCATCATTTTTCCCCTTGGTAATTTGAGTTTAAGCACTCTGAATAAGACATAGATATAACTTTTTGGTAGGATGAACTCTTAAACCCAGCTATGAAATAACTACTTTTTGAAAAGCCCTGCTTTTCTTCCCTATTTTCTAAGAAGGCTCCACTTACATAGGGACAGTACCATGAATTTCTTCTTGTGTGGAGAGTCAAACGTGAAATAAAGGATTAAATCTTAAGGTATAAAAAGGATCCCTTCCATCTTCTATAAAAAAATCAACTCTATTCTTTCTAGCACTGCAAGATGCAGTGCAGGATATCATTTGAATATGATACTGTATATAATAATTATTTTGGTGAACCCAAAGCAGCCCAATCAGCATGTCTTTAATAAACACATATGAAAGATTCAACAGATTAGGACTTGCTATTTGCAAGGACTAATGCTTTTCTGCAGTTTTTTCTTTGTCTTTAGATTCTTTGTGTTTAATACAGACTAAAGTTTTCAAACCTTGGCATTTAAAATTGCACTTTGAATTCTGTAAGAGAAGAGTAATCAGATTTTCACAGATTCTTTAGTGAGGAGCCTAGAAGTCAGCAGAACAGTAGATGCCCTGGAAAATCCAGTCTCTTTTTGTATTAGGCTTGAAAATATAGACTTTATCCTAAGAAAACTAAATTAAATAAAACCAATTTGTTGAAATTATCTCTTTTATGTTTAATATTTATAAAAATAGCAATTTCACAAAATCTGATGGAAAATAATGGTTCCCTTCCACTTGCAAGCTACAATATTTTCCACATATCTGGTGTTATGCTGTTTATAAATGTTTCTCCAAGGTAATCTGGACCCTATGTGCAAGGGTTAAGGGAGAAGGAAAGAAAAAAAATCCTTTACCTTTTACATGTAAAGAAAATATTTAGGAAAGGCCATCTGAGATTTTCCTTTTACATCTTGCCATCTCCACCTTCACTGGAGAAGTCCATGAGAGCTGAGGGAGAGATGCAGCATTAGGTGGCAGATCTGCAGGTGATCCCTGGCATCCAGAACAGTGCCCTGAACAGCACAGTTCCATAAATGTCTGCTGGGGGTCACAGGGCAGCCCTGGCTCACTGTGCAAGGCAGAAAAGCCTCGTGTATGACTCCAGTTTCCCGTTTATAAGGTTGGGATGGGGAGGCCACTCAAAGAGGTGATGATGAACCCACAACTGCAAGGCTGCAAGGAGGTACCAGAGACAGCTGACAGAGTTTGGAACACAAACCCAGTACCATGTCGCAGAGAGTTTAATCTGTTTTTGCTTGGAGATTATCTCCAGATTACACATGTAACCAGTTTCTGATGCCAATCAATATTTAAGAGTTAAATGTAGTGGGGAATGTAGAATGGGACAGGAGGATGATCAGGCAGTGTGTAGGAACGAGGTCAAAGGAAGAGTGGCTGTTACACAGTGGGGTATAAGAGACCAGCAGGGACAGAAACAGTCTAAGGGCTCAAATGAAATATGTGAGAAACAAGGACATAACAGCAGCGCCAACACTGGCAGCTATAAACATGAATGAAGTAAAGGATTGCAATCCTAAAAAATCCCCACTCCTCCAGTTAGGGGTTAAATTCCCACCCACTAAATGATTAAATGAAAACCCTTCAAACAACACCAAAAGGCACTGTCCACATTCTCACCTGTGCTATCAGATACTCTCCAAGCCTTCTTCATCAACCATATATTCCCACACAGTGTCCTTTACAGTATATAAATACAATTACTCACATGCAAAACTGCAACTACCCTGCATTTTCAGAAGTTAAATAATATATACCCTTACTGAAAAATTTGCTGAGCTGAAAAAACTGACAAAATTTTCCTTGATTTCAGTGCAGACAGAATTTGAAACACGGACTTTAATAAAAAAAGAAAAAAAATTATAAAATATATTATTCTAGCTATAAGTAGAACCACTGCTCTGCATTTAAAACAGTTGCAATTAGTCAGATGTAGTTCTGTGAAATGATGATAAGGTGGTTCTTTTAATTTGTGTAATATACATTTCTTAATATACTGGCACAGTAAATAAAAGGTATAAAGGCATGTGAATTACAATTGGGCCGTGTCCCTGATAAATCACATAAGCAACTACTGCCAGATCCCTCTAAATAAAAACAAAAATGTACAGGGAAAAAAAAATTCAACCTATACTATTTATTATGCTAATATTCAAAGCTCTCCAATTCAGACCTAATAAATGGCTTTTAAAATTTATCCTCTCAGCTCAGGCTCAGACTGCATTGCTGAAACACTGCATTCCAGCCCCTGAAGATCTAATGCACTGATCTAATGCACTGTGGCTGACCTATTACAGATGATTATAAATTACACAAGTCCTTGTGTTGCTATAATTTTCTAGAGATTGCTTCTTAAAGCCAGAAGGTGCAAAAAAAAAAAAAAAGAAAACCAAAAAAGGTGTAAACTACCATTTCTTCTCTCTGTGCTGGATTTAGCTCAGTTAGAAATAAAAATTTGAAGCCATAACCACTGCAAGCCATTTATTTAGTTTCTTATTTGAAATTTGCACCATGAGGAAGCAGAAACCTGTTTAGTTCTTTAACATAAAATTACAAGAGGGAGTAGATTCTGTGCTGCCCACTCTTGGGGGTTTTGGCAATTTTTCCTGCAATATCTGTATTCCAGTTACACAGATATGAAATTAGGAAAATTATTCCCTTCCTTTGAAAAGATGAGAAATTCATTAAGGATTATGAGATACTATTATATGACAGCAATGTCATGCCAATACGCAGTTTAGAAAAATAAAAAACCTACAAAATTTGTATTCTGAATTGTTACTTACTTTATTTTTGTTGGGAAAATTATTTGCAGGTTTAGAATCTGTTTGAAAATTAATAGCGATGTTCTTTTGTGTCATTTTATGTGGTTCTAGAGACCAAAGGAGCCTCAGGAATTAATTGCAGCCTTCTAATAAACACAATGATGTAATGACGTATTTAACATCACTGGTTTTTGTTTGATTCCAAATAAATTGCCGATTTTTTTTTCTGCTGTGATACTAAAACAATTACCATTTTGAAAAAGGATAATTAATCTACAATTTTTTCACATTAGATCATATATCTCTAAAGAGTGCCCACAGATTTGATGGTCTTCAGCTGCTGTGTATTTATTTTTCATTTTTTCTGGTGCTGTACCACCCCATCAGTGCTGACATTTAAATGAGTGAGTATTCAACACAAATGTGATCGTTTGTGTAGCATCCAACGCGGCACCATACTGAGATGATTGCTTCTGGGAGCCATCCATGGGTTCCCGAATAGGGGGGAAAAGCCAGGCAAAATTTTATCAATTTACATTTTTCTGTGATTAATTTTTATGCAAATCAGGGCCCGACCGTGCTCCCATCTCACCTGAATCATGCGGATCATCAAAGACAAATTGAGCATCACTTATTTAAAAAATAGGCTTTAAACTACTCTACAGCTGTGTTGGAAAATGCTAAGAGCGGGGCATGAACTTTTCTAATGTAACAGGAATAGATAAGAAAATGCTTCTCTTTGCATTTTTGTCCACACTGTGATAAATATGAGTCTTAACAAAATCCTAAAAATTGTCTTTGTTTTATATTCCTTATGCCCTTGTAAACATTTGACTATGGGAATGCTACATAAGGGGATTCTTCCAATTTCAGAATAAAAACAAATGGGTTTGCAAAAAAATATTGCTTAGTGATGAAAAAAAAATTATATTGGTTAGCATGCTCAAAGTACAGATTTTATTTACATTTTTAGGTACAATTCAAGAAATCATCCAGTGGTATACTGCAGTGGTAAGGGCCTTACATAAACAATCTTCTAATGTTAAAGCTGTTAAGACACACAAGTAGGTAAGTTCTGTTTACAAATGAGCATGTTCTGCCTTATTGTACAGATCTCTGTGTATGTATCTACAGATAAAAATTGTATAAAATCGGGTATTTAGACTTCGTTAAACAACAGACTTTGAAAAGAAATTTAGGATGGGAAGGTTACACTGATGGGCATTTTATAATTATTGATACTAAGATTGAAATGTGTAAATGTGAAGAGCTACTCTTATTTACTTTTTAAAAATTTATGTTTCTCTTCTTTTAGGAAAGGGACAAAAGTGTTTCTTTATGGCATTAAGGAATAAGGCAATACTGTCAGCCACAACTGTAATTTTGACAGCTGTAAGAGAGCTAACACTCAGGAATATGAACACTTGTGCCTCTAATTTTCACTTGAAATTTGTATCCAGGTGTAAGAACATGTTCTCACAGAAAGCATTCTCTTATAAAGAAGCTGAATTTTGAAAAGGCAGTTTCAGAACACAGCTCTTCAGAGCTGTGTTCTGAAAATTGTAATATGTAATGTCAGTTCAGAGAGTCATTTTACAAGTCTTTCCACAAATCCATATCCTTAAAGCTAATCTCAGAGGAGTAAATGTAATGTGTAATAGAGAAAAGACAGTCTTTATCAGTTAGAGTTGGAAAAGCAGAGGTGTGAGTACCAGATGATCTTGTAGCATTGGAGCAAAGATGTCTCCTTATGAATTACACACATTAAAGCTGTGATTTTACAGGTTTGATTAACCCACAGCTTAATGAGGTACTTTTCATTAAGCTGCACAGCTGAATGTATATTACTGCACACCCAAATAGAATATACATTTGCAGACGTGACCAATTTCATGCTCAGCCCTTCCCCTGGAATCCTGTGAGTCTCATGTCACCTGTTAAACCCTAACATGTGAGGTCATAGCTGCAGCAAAGCCAACAAGGACCCCCATATTGGTCTCAACAAACCCAGACCTCTGCCTGGTCTCCAACCTTCAGCCAAGACCTTCTGCTCCTAAATATCTCAGACAGATGTGACCCTTTGGGTTTGATGTCTATAAATTCATTCCTTGTCTCTCCCAGTTATGATTTTTGAGAACAACTGTATTGTGGCAAGTTTGGGGATACCTAACAGCTTGACTACGTAGATGATACAATTCATCTATTCAGAAAAAGAATTGTGAAACCTAAAGTTTGAGGACTGAAGACAGTTAATTATAAAAAAAACCACCAAACCTGACATTTCCCTGAAAAAATGGTGTTGAAGAAAATCAATTTATAAGAGAGCAAAACATGTTTAAAATATTACTAATCAATTGACTTATATAGAATCCTCCTAAATGGAACCAAGTTTAAAATAGTTACTATTCTCTGTCTTTCAATGAGCTTTAGCATCTTCTGTAGAAAATACCCTCTATGATTGCATTAGTACAGAAATACAATAAGAGATCTATCAAGCCCTCCTTCTCTATGTGACAGGTTTCTATATATTACTCTGTCACAGATATCCATATAATTCCCTATAAGCTGTAGTCATCATGCCCTACCGGAATAGTTCTGCTATTATAATAAATAATATATAAAAAACTACTGTGTAACAGCTGACAATGAGGATTCTGAATCAGCTGAAAATGGTGAAAGTGATATCCTGGTGTTTAATTCCAAATACTTACCACAATAATCTTACGGGATATGAGAGGCATAAAGAGATTATTTTATGAGCCATGGGCTCATCTCATCTGAGGATGGAAAATACCAGTTGTTTAATAGCACATGGTCGCACAGGACACGTTTTAGGGCAAGGAATGGATGATTAAGAAAAACACAATATATGTGCATCACCGCTCCTCAAAGACCATGAGCTGGTACTTCCCTTGCTGTACGAAGGCAAACAGTGCTAAAAGCAACCAAAAATTAGCATTTGTAAAAAATAAATGCCTGTATTTGCAGTTACAATAAAATGTGGAGAACAGGAGGAGGCAAAAATCTTGTCATACTAATGATTTCAGCCTTAAAAAGAAGTACATATGTGTCCCTTAAATTCAAAATTTAAAACAAGCAAGACACATATGTAAAAAAGATATTACACATACATACATATATATATATATGTAAACACCCATATACATAATTCCTATGCAGACACATTGGCTCACAAGGTCCCTTTTTCAGCAATCTAGGCAGCAGACAGGGAACTGCTAAAAGGTGCTTTAAGGCACCCCCAGAGCTGTCAGCGGAGGTGATTTCAATGTGTTCAGCTGCAGCTTAAAGTCAATTTCCCCTCTAAGGTAGCTCATCCCTTACAAACTGGCCCCCCTTGACTCAGAGTGATGCTCTCAGCTGCAGAATGGGCATGAGGGGGTGGCTGGAGTCCAGCTTTGAAAAATACACAAATTTTCTGAAAGTGCAAGACAGAGGTATTACTAAAAGTAATTAAAAAGAGCAAAAGAATAGGAAATTGTCAAGGCTACACTGATGCTGTGACACATCCCTCCTTCCAGAAGTCAGGTGGCAAGTTGCTCCATTTTTGCTGCTGAGGTACCAACCTTTGGCATTAGGCCCATGTTCTGAAACCACAATGCTCAGAGGGAAACATTGCATGGAAGGCAACAACAGACTTTGCTTTCTGGGTATGAGCGTAGTGACCCAGAAGCAGAGAACTGAACTTAAATGTCCTTAAAATATCTTTTACTGTGGTGGATGTGCAGAAAAGTATATTTTACTGAGTTTTCATGTGCAGAAAATAAAAATGGATATCACAAAAAGGAAAGATTTTGAAACCAAGGTACAATATTTGTTAGAAAAAAACCGAAATAATTTGGAAATGGAATGGTACAAATTAAGACCAAAAAAAAAAAAAATTGCATGCAATTCTCAGTGAGGTATATATTTGGTGACACTATTTCTCCTTTTACATATTTTCCTGAACCCTGCTTCTGTTACCTGGAGTCTTAAATGTTTATTTTTATGGAGTTCCTAATACTTGTCAGATATTGTGTTACCATATCTGTGTTACCATTTCATAGCAAGTGCCATGAAAATAATGAGAGATGGCTGCTGTTGACAGAACAAACTTGTCTAAGTTCTTTTGTACTGTCTAAATGACTTTTTCTGTTTGGTACCCACATTGTAAAATTATGAAAGACGTCATCCTAATTCCATTCATAATTTTCTAATGAACTGGAGGAAAGTTTACTTTGAAACATTGTCTATCTCCATAAATTAAATCAGACATGTTTAGTTACAAAGAAAGAGCTCAAAGATTGCTCTATACAGCTTAACTCTTTGAGTGATTACCTGCACAGAGATTCTTGCAGCAGAAGATAAGCAGTGACATACTGCTATTGGAGCTTTTCTGTGGTCAGGGATAACACAAAGGTTGGGGCATAAGCACGGAATCTTGTGGCAGGACACCTGGCAAGGGGATCTGTGAGGGACCCAACACTGCTCTGGCTCTGTAGCCAGAAGCCCACAGGATACCTTAAACCTACCTGGAACAACCCTGGGTTCCCACCTTTGGGCATTGTTATTATTCCTGCAGTGCCAAGCTGAAACAAAGAGACACACACAGCCTATTCCTCAGTCTAGCATGAATCCTTACTTACCTTACACCTTGCATCTTCTGTGCAAGGGTACTGTATAAACACTGCTGGGGAGTAGAGCAAAGAGAACACGAATACTGAAAATAAAACTTATGTTGGTAGCCTCTGTTTACATAACAAGATAATTTACAAGCTGTCTCTATTACCTGGTTATGACAGTAACATATCCTGAGCTCCCTGAACTTTATGGAGATCTGCTATTGAAAGATACCCAGATGGATGCAGTGAGCATGTTGCAAAGACCAGGACACACCCTACCATAAGCTAAAACACGATTTTCAGTTATATCTAGGATACAGTTCAGATTCTTTAGTTACCTGCACTTCAGCTGAGCTGACCTTTGCATTCTTGATGCAGTGCTTCCACAATCCCCCCCGTGAGGGTGTTTTGTCAAGTTCTCTGGATTCTGCAAATGCAGACTCACAGTTCAAGCTTAAAGGGATATTATTTAACATATGTCATTATTCATCACTTTCCTTACCTTCGATTAGAATGGGAATATTTTAAAGGACAACAAAGTATTCTTATCCCACCAAAGATGTGTCCAGAGAGGGGCAACAAGCCTCATGAAGGGTCTAGAAAACAAGTCTTATGAGGAGAGGCTGAGGGAGCAGGATTTGTTTAGTCTGGAGAAGAGGAGGCTCAGGGGGACATACAGCTGCCTGACAGGTCTCTCCTGCCCTGCCTGCAGTGAGAGGACCCGAGGAAATGGCCTTAGGCTGAGACAGGGGCGATTCAGATTCGGAATGAGAAAAAAGGTTTCACTGTCGGGGTGGTCAGGCATTGGAACAGGTTGCCCAGGGAGGTGGTGGAGTCTCCACCCCAGAGGTGTTCAAGAGGTGTCTGAACGTGGTGCTGGACAATGTGGTTTGGGGGTTAGAGTGGCAGGGCTGGGTGGATGGTTGGACAGGATAATCCTCTCTTCAAACAAGATCTCTTCCAACCTTGATGATTCTGTGATTCTATGAAGGATCACACCAAAAGGGAATAGGTTCAAGAATAAAAAAGAGAAGCAGAAGATAACATGAAATATTTTTTTACTGATGAAACATTTGTTGATAACTGAGAAGAAATATCTTATTCTTCATTTCTTTACAATTTTCTTTAAAGAAATCACAGACTGACAGAATATCTGAGGTTGGAAGGGACCTCTGGATGTCATCTTGTCCAACTCCCCTGCTCGAGCAGGACCACCCAGAACCAGCTGCCCAGGATTGTGTCCAGATGGCTTCAGAATATATCCAAGGATGGAGAATCCAAGTTAAGAAATATGGACTTTGTTTCTTTCTAGCCTTTGATGAATCATTTAAAATATCTTTGCTTCAGGTTTCCCCTCTGTAAAAACAAAGTACTACCTTGATTTGTGAAGTCCTCTGCAGTTGTAGAGAGAAAAGTTCTGTTGAAAGCTAAATATTACTGTCAAAATATCAGGAGGATAAAATTAATATTCATAACCTGTCAGAAATATTTTCTTTGAAATGAAGGAGACAGATGTTAATAAGTAGCAGAGAGCTCTGTGCCTGTATTTAAAAATTGAGTGATACTGAGAAGCAATGTCAGAAGAAGTAGACATTTATATTTTTCTGCATATTTACTTCTAACTATAGTTCATATTTAATAATTTTGCCCAGAAATTACATATTATAAAATATTGGTGCAATAGATCTCTAAGGAAAGTCACATTAAGGGAAAAAAAATGAAAAGTGGGAGAATCATTTAATTAGTCCAGAGTAAACCACAGCAAAATGAGTTTTAATATTTCCTCTTTTTCCATTTAGCAAACCTAAGGGATGTCCTTACTACTGACACAGCACCCTTGAAGAGTAAGATGCCATGATGGTACAGCCTATTGCAGGAATTATATATGAATGGAGTTGTTTTTTAAATTGTTGATTGTTTATTTTCCCTGGGTTTGTTGTTGTTGTTGTTGTTGTTTTTTGGGGTTTTTAAAATATTATCTCCCTGTATTCATCTTCTGCTCTGTCTGGTCTTAGATATGTTTATTCACTCTGTGGTTTTTCAGTTCTGTTATCTCGACCCTTCTTTTAACTCAGTTCTTGCTAACTGATTTTAAGTTCAGGATGAACTTCTGAAGCTTCTGAACCCATTGAGGTTGAGCTTCCTAGAAACAAGCTACTCTAGAAGCAAGATCCAGAGAGGCAAATGTACTTATTACAGCCTGGCTGTTTGGAATCTTCTTTCTCTAGTCACAAACCACACCCGTCACACCACTCTGCTGCCAGTACCACGAGTCAGAACACAGCAAGAATTACAGAAGTGCAGATTAAAACTCTCCCAAGTTTCCCACTGACTTAAGGTGAGTCTTAGCTCCCACGTGGCTAAGGCACCTTTGAAAACACTCCTTGAGTCCTAAGGAACTTAGCAAACGTCACCCTAAAAGGAAATCAAAATTTTTCATTTTGTTATTCTTCTGTAATTAATGTAATCTGATACCTACACATCACCATCTAGAGATCTGTTTGTCTTCACTGCAGCACATCCAGACCCGCAATCACCTCCAAATATTAAGTGAAAAGGCTAAGTCAGCTCAGCTCTCAAATACAAAAATTAACACTGGATAATAGAGATATTTTTATGACACTTTAATCTGAGGAACTAATTTTTAAAATAATGCAGTTGCTCTAACATTATTATGCAAATCCAGTGGCATTTTGTTCCTTCAAATAAGAGTGAAAAAAAGGAAAAGTACCCAAATGATGGGCCATGTAGGATTACTCTGATAAAGCGAGGAAGTGTAGTATGGAAGAAATGTGATTTTTCTTTTTCGTGTCATAAACCTCATTGCTATTAATGATGAGGATAAGGCCTTTGAAATTCTGATATTTAAAGACTACCATAACAACATTTCCATCCATCAAGTCCCACTACTGATGGTGGTTGCTGCAGAAGAAATTCAACTACAAGCAACTAGAGAATGATTTTCCTCCCCATAAAATTTGCTGCCATCTTTATTAGTTAGGGGTGGTCTACACCTTGACTGATGATTTAGGTGTGTTACATCAACCTCCTGCTCACCTGTTTTATAAATTTTAAGAATTATTACAATGAACAGCTTTTTTTCTTGATAGGTTTTTACATTAAAAAAATATGGTGCTGAAAGAAATACAAATCTATAGCAACAGATCAAATCCTTCTAACAATCCAAAGTGTGTCTCCTGCTCTCCCCCCAAACTA
The DNA here is from genome assembly GCF_017639235.1 of Corvus kubaryi. NCBI lineage: Eukaryota > Metazoa > Chordata > Aves > Passeriformes > Corvidae > Corvus > Corvus kubaryi. Next base: position 3,666,623 of record NW_024581126.1, on the reverse strand, counting down.
CCACAAGCAACTCTGTTAATTGTGACACTGTATGAAAATCAAAATAAATCCCAGGGATACACCCACATACTTTCTAACTTTATACAGCTGTTATCTTAACACGTTAAGAAGGCATTCAAATATTCAAAGCTGTCTTTTCTTCTAGTCAGTTTTTTTTTAGGTTTGGTCCAAGAAGGCTTCTCTGAGTAGCATTCAGTGTAAGGAGAATGTGGTAGATGCTTAAAGTATGCAAATTGTCAGACTGCTGGCAAAGCACACATGGGGCAAAGAAATCACCAGGGCAGGAGTCTAAGGAAGCATAATCACCAATTCTCTCCCATGAATGTGGGCTCCATCAGATGTAAGAGCAGAAATACTGGCTATTCAGATTTCATATAGGGGTTAACTCTCCCAAAAATCTATGTCCTCGGTGTAATTTGAAAAAAGGACGTCAACACTTTATTCTCAGTAGCTAAAAAGCTATTTCCTCTTGAAAAAGAAGAACGACAAACACCAGCAAACTCTTTTGCAGTTTAAAAGCTCCTGTCTGTGCACATTACTCTTTCACAAAAAAAAAAAAAAATATATATATATATTAAAAAAACCCTCTGTTTTGCTCTGTACACAAGGCTGCAACTAATTACAAGAAGAGACAGATGCTGAGTAGCCTTAAGGCTTTCCCTGCCACCACAGTGAGTCTGTGTGCTAGTCAACAAGCAGGTAGTGAGTGAACTCAAATGTTATCTGACAAGGCAGCAGATCCCATCACCTAGGGTTAGAATACAGACAAGCAACTCCGTGTTCAAAAGTAAAGACAGAAAAATTTCAAGCAGATTGTTTCTGACAGAAATCATATCACAGCCGCACTTTCTGACAAAGTCTCTGTGAATGAAACTATACACTTTCTGTTTTCCATCCTCCTCTTTAAGAAACAGCCAGGATTTCAAAAGTACATTGAAGGTGACAGCTCAATGCACAGTGCTTAGCAAGTGCTTCTATGCTTGCTTTCTCTTTGCAAGTATTAGGGGACCTCTACTGCTTATCTGTGGGGGAGCAGAAGAGTGCCCCACTTTTTCCTACCTCATTCTTTGTTTCCCAAACACTTCCAGCTTGCTCATAGATGTCAAATGTCAGTCTACAACATAAAATCCTGGCATGAAAAAAATTCACATGACTACTTGGAAGCTTTAAAGAAGTTGCACCACCCTAAAAAGGAAAGTTAACAAAAGGATAAAACCTGACTATAATTGCCAATACTGTTTGCCCTGAAAGACAAACAAAATCTCCTAGCTGAATCCTAGCAAAGAGTTGCTTATTAGCCTTGAAACAGAATTTTTTGCCCTTCCTTCACAATAAACATGATCTCCATACATTTTCGAGTGTTACAAATCTCTGCAAAGTAACAGGTTTGAACAGTTTTCTTGCTTTCCACCAGAAAGGATTGAGTTCATCTAGATTGATTTGGCTGTTTCACTGTGAGTAATGTCAAAACAAGACAGGAGAAATACAGTGTTCAATGGAGCACAACAGATTTTATGTACATAGGTTCTAGCAGTGCTGTGGATTTTGACCTGCAAGCTGGGCATTTGCTCCCAACGGCCCGTGAAAACCCTCAGGGAAGTTTTTGGGCTCTAGTGACTAGCATTACAAATACCACTTTCTTTTGCTGAAGACGAGTATTTTCCAGCCTTAAAAATTAAATAGAGAATGTGAGGCACGTTTGCTTACCCCATGGTATCATTAAGACACTGAGGGTGAATGAGGCATTTATTTCTAAATATTCCTTTCAGCAGAATGGGATGGGATATACACACTGCTAATTACCACGGGTGAGGGACAGAGGACTGTGAACAGAAGCAAGTAAAGAAGTACCAAACATTACAGAAGAACATGGTCACTGTGTTAAAGTTACTTTGGACTCCGGATTTCTTTTGCATTTCCATTCCTCCCACTAACATTTTTAGGAAAGACATTAAGGATTGTTTAATACTGTGAATTCTCAGAACTGATCTCTTCCTTTACATTACTAAAATGGCTATGGCAGCATATTTCACTTGAGATTATACTGGAAATCTAGTGGCATGGAATATAGAAAATATGTCTTGTTGGGTTCAGTCAATTTTATAATCAGTGCAGCACAGTGATTTCTGTGCAAGATACTGGCTTTAGCCATAATTAAATTTACATGGCTTGGAATGACACCTTCCACAGTGGGATAATATGTAACTTACATAATACTCTAAATTACTCAAGTTTTGAGCAGTCTCTGACAGATACTTCTAGGTATTAGAGCCAATAGACCTATATTACCTGCAGCAATTCCCAATTATATAGTACTACATTAAATTTGGTTTATTAAGTCTTCATACCTCATCAGAGAATTTTTATCATAGGAGTGTTTTTCTGTCTTAAAGTATTTTACAGAAAATCAAATTCTTTGCTAGCAGTAATAATGTGTCCTTACAAGCCTAGCCAGCAAGACTGTGCTTACTCTGAGGAGGTTTATCCTACCAGGGCTGCTTTAGTCAGCTCCTCGCAAGGTAACGCCTCTGCTCACTGGTACAGTAACAGCAGTGTCACACAGTTTATGAACAATTTAAAAGCACTTAGACTTGGGGGCCAGTCATGCACATCATGTGTGGATTTGAGTGTCCTGCCTGAGGTTATGAAAGACCTACAGTCCACTTCTCTTTAAAAGAAGTCTGAAAAACCAAAACAAGAGAAAAAGCATGATTTGCAACAGCACTGTATTCTACCAGCTTATTTCCCCGTTTCCTCTGACAAACTCTTTGGATCTCTGCTAGGAAAATCAACAAGAAACCTTGAGTTGTCTTTAAAAGGGATTGGGAAGAATAAAAACTTGACAGCTTTTGTAGTAGTAGAAAATGAGCAAGAAAAATCAGACCTAAAAAAATTAACCAAAACCTTGATGGTTCCAGACCCCTGGTACCTCAAAGCTGATATAGAGTTTAATTCATCCAGGCAGACCCTGGACTTGAGAGCCCTTAGGCTTTGGACATTACTGCTTCAATGAATGGTTGGATGGCAGTATTAATAATAATAATAATAATACTAATCTTTCTCTAATCAAATGAGCTGCCTTGTCTCTGTGAAATCATTATATCATGAGTGCCTGAGCATCATGAGTTCTCCTTGATTAATGTGACCATCCAGGAAGGCAATGTTCACAGAAGGGTGAAAATTACAAGTGAAAATTACAAAGTGTTTACTAAAGAAAATGACTAATATAACCAAGTGACTCAGTTACTCTGAGTTTGCTTCAGACTTGCAGTAGGATGAAAAGAAATTACTTCAAGCATTAGCTCTTTTTCCACTTTTTCATCCTGCTCCATGGAACAAAAGCTGTTAGTTCCTGCCTTCCCAGACACGGGACCAGTTGTTTTAAGAAGCACTGGGGAGCTGCACACAGAGAAGTCCTGATGTACTTGAGATATGGTCTCCACAAGTTTGGGAAGGGCTTTTAAAATTCTTCATGTAGCCTCATCACCACGCTTTGTGCCTGCATAAAATTCCAGCTACTTCAAGCACATTTTGATAGTAATCCTCCTTTACTTTCTTGATCTTTTGTCTGATGACCCAAAAGGGCTAAAAAGCCTAAAAGAAACTTTTTTGAATCTGTTGATACCAGATTATGTAGGTTTTCCAAAAATAGTCACATATAAAATTAAATTAAAACAATAAAATAAATTAAAATATCTGATGAAACAAGTGTTTATGGAAATGGCTTTGCATCTGGAAGTTTTCTGCCCCTCAGTAAGAAAGCATTGGGCAGAATGGTAGATACCTTCTATTAATAAATTATGGCTACTTTATGAAAATTAGAAAGGAAATTATTTAAAACCAATTTGTAAGTGTGCAGAAAAAGATATGTATAGATTTTGGAGCATGACCTAGATGTTCCTGGAGGACTCCCTAGAAGTTGCCATTGCTGCATGCCTGCATGCATCCCTGCAGCAGGAGGGCTTTGCTGTAGCTATTGCATGACTCCACATGAAGGAGACACTGCACATCACTCAGTGCCCTACTCAGAAGTTAACATGCCTCTGGTGCTCTGAAAAAAAACCCCCACACTTTACTTCTAAAGTTAGAAATACTTTACTTAACAATCTGAGTTCCTAAACAACTGATTGGGGAATTCTGAGGAAACAGACCCTGTTGACAGTGAATTAAGGATAAGCAGCTGCCTGAATTCTCTCCCTGGATTGCCTAAGGGTCCAGAAGTCCTGTTGGCACACAAGCTATAAAGCAACAAGAGCAGCACAGGTACTCAGGAGAGCCTAAAATAAAATTTAAAAGTGTGTATGTACTCCAAGTGCATATCTGTGCATTGAGAACTTATTTAAGGATGGCACATGCCTTCTCAGAAATTATTCACTGAAGGTGTTGTCTCTGCAGATGAAAACATACACAAATTGTCTCTTAATTCGGTGATAAAGCCTTGTTGCACAGCACAGAATGGCCAATTTAATGTGCAGCCTACATAAGGAATTTTTATTATCCTAATTTGTGGAAAAAACAACCAAACCTGCACAATGGCAAAGAGTGTCTTTTTGTCCTGCTACAGATAACTAACTACTAGTTATGTTATAGAAATGATGAGTTATTTTAGTGTAGCTAATGAAAGAAACCAAGGAGGTTTGCTTTGTTTCTCTCTGCTGTTTCTAGGTAGCTGTTGCTAGTTAGTCCATGCAGTTAAATGATTTTTTTGTGCATCAGGTGCTTACAAGGGCAGGAACTTTGCTTTGGTACACATTTGTAAAGTGCTGTGGGTACTTCTGGTCCTTTAAAGAATAAACAACACTAGTATGCTTCATTTAACGTGTCTAAAAATATTTTTCCCCCAGGAACAGCATGCAGGCACTCTGTAACTGGCCACAAGGCCAATAAAGTGTGATGCACAGAGACATTGAGGGTTGTCTCTCTACATCTCACTGTCCATTGCAATGATCTCTGGCTCCTGCTTAAAGCCCTAACACACTGGGAACTGGCTATTCCAATAGTTAATAATCAGGGTTAGACTGGGACTATACACATCTTGACAAGGCAGTACTCATTTTGACATAAAGTAGCTATTGAACTTGCTTTTTTCCTCACTGAGGTCCTTTGCTAAAACAAAACAAACAAACAAAAATTGCTTTTTAGCCCTCAAGCTGGTAAATGAAAGAAAAATCCATTGTTGTATAGAAAAGGCAAACAATCATACAGGAGGGTATGCTGTGTATAAAGTGTTTTTACACCCTTCTGACACAGCACATGCCAAAAAGCAGTACTGCTAAGCCATATCTTCCCCGGTTCCCCTTGCTTCCCCAGCACTGACATGATTTGCTGCTGCTGCCCGTGGTCTCCCCGGGGCACCCTCCATTGGCAGAGGCCGGCTGTTCCTTTCATGGGCACACCATTCCCTCTCTGGCCGCCCCTGCAGGACGTTTGATCATCATTGACAGTTGCCCTGCTGCTCTCAGAAACGCCAGGAGGAAGAGCTGAGAGGCAGAAAACTTCCAGATGCAAAGCCATTTCCATAAACGATGGCCACAAATCCTGCCTCTGCAGAAACCCACGAGCAGTGCAGCATTTACAGAGCTAACAGAGCTTCTGTGTGAGGAAACCAACATATGCTTGTTTATCAGCAATTTTGCATCTCAGTTGCTTTTGTTAGAAATTCCATTTACCTGGTCACTGCTTTTGGTTGGGAATTTTTGGTTTTGTTTGTTTGTTGGGTTTTTTTGTCTTTTTTTAATATACATTTTTTAAGAGTTCTCCCTATTGAAACCACATGTTTTCTAGAAGAAATCTCCCTGTCAGTCAGATAGCACCTAGACAGGTATTTGTAATGACTCAGGTCCCCTTACTTCTTCAGGAAACACTCTGAAAGAAAAATCCAACATATCTAAGATAATGAATAGGAGTGCATAAAGATGTTTCAGTTACACAAGGTGCATCCCACCCCCCTGAGCCATACTTAGACCTCACAGTTATTCTTAAAGAGAGAAAAGGACAGAAAAATTTGGGTTGGTTTTGTCATGGGGTTTTTCCTTTTTTTCTTAGAGATCAAATGAGAAGGACCATCAGGAGGCTTCCCTGAGAGATCTTCAAAGCTGGACGTGGATTCTCCATGAGGAGCCACTCCATAGGAAATAGCAGGAAGTGTCTGCTTTGGATGCCTTGGAGTAAATCAGATATGCTCTACCCTATTGCTGCATCGTTTCAACTCATTTCCGATGGAATGGCACTTCTTTGCAATCTTGCCCTTAAAGGAGGCAAATCCCTACAGAATCCCTCAGAACAGCAGCCAGCAATGTGGAGGACAGAAGAGAGAAGTGGAATTAAGAGTGGTTTTACCAGGCTTTGGCAGTGGTGTTAGTCAAGCTACTGGATATTTATGGCAGCACAAAGGAGCCATAGGTAAACCATAATCCTGTGACACGTGTCCTGCAGGGTCAAACATGGATCTGCCTTGACTTCCTCAGGATTCTTGGGGACAAGGAAAAAGTCAGTCATGTTACAGATCCTATGGCCAATTCTTTTAGATAATATTTCCTGACCTCAGTTATTAATTCTTAAAAATATACCTAAATTATTCTATTAAGATGTATATTGACTGAATCAGTATCCAGGAGCATGCTGGGGACAATCTGTCCCATATACTAAGATTATTTGTTCACTGCTGTTTATTTTCCATAACTACCAATAATTTACCCATCAAACAGCAGATAAATATAACCATTTGTTTGAAAAAAATATTATTTAAATTTTACACAACTTAACAGGAAAACAGTATAGGATTAAAACTATTTTCACTAACCTCCAAGAAGAACAGTTCAAGGCTTTTGGGTGTTTAATGAATTAGCTTTAGATTGTTGTTAAACATGATTTTTAGCCACACTAAAAATTGTTTCTTGGTAATAACAGGTTTTGGACAAAATGTGGGTTTTTTTCTTTTCTGCCTCTAATCAACTGTTATTTTGTTTCTCTTTTTCTCCCCAGCTGCTCATGTTATTACTTGCTTAATCTTTCCTGTTTCTCTTTCGATCTTCCCTCCCTCTCGGTGTTTCAATGCTAGATTTCAACTATTCTATTTGTAGTAGATTTCTCTAGGAGGTTTGTTTCAATTGTATTGCTAGGTTTTATGTACTTATTGTTGCTGTTTCAAATTAAAACAATCTTATCAAATCATGATTATTCCTGTTAGAGTGGTTTTTGGTCGGGGTTTTTTTGTATAAATATACATTAGATTAAAGTATGGCTGAACACAGCTTCATTTTACAGTATAATATCTTTCTATTTATTGATTACCACCTCAAGTAAACATACCATCAGCTCACCAAAATCAATATAGAGTTGGAATTTATACTTGAGAATTGCCTGGTAGCAAATAATTTTTCTCTCTCTGTAGAGTAAGTGGCAGATGATCTGCCGACTGGAAACCATATTCAAGTTAAGTGTTGGAATAAAAACTGCACAAGGTACATGATAAAGCTTCTTTCTAGAAAATGTATTTCCTTCTGTAGCAGTAGGAAAATCCATTCAGTGACCAACCCTAGTGGTCTAGCAGAGCTTCTGTTGCTGGAACAGTTCCACAAGTGAAGTCAGACATGGACTAAAATGAAACAACCTGCAATTGCAATTGGAATTATATGAATAACTATTGCCCATGCCGAATGTACTCTCTCAGACACATAAAACCCAACTGTTTCTGTAGAAATAATCTGATTTTCTGTTATGCTTCCATTGTATTTCGCCACATTCTTGTGATGATATATTCACTGAAGAGCCACTAGAACTTAACATATTTCAGTGGTAAAAATATCATCTTAGAGTATTTTACATCAGTGAGAACAACAGGCACAAATGTCTGAACCTAGTTTGACTCTTTGTAGATTGGGGAGCTACACAGGGATGGAGAAAAAACCTGAGCAGCATTAAATTTTCCTCCTTACACTGATTTTATATTTGTATTTTAGCAAATAAAATTTCACCAAAGTAAAAATGTAGCTGAGATTTAAGTTTGCTCCACATCTGTTGTTTTTGTAGGCATTACTAAGAAAACTGATGAGCTTCCAGGACCATAAAGGTTTATCAATATCAACCTGGTAATTTCTCCATAAGGTTTTTCAGCTCTTTTTATTGAGCTCCTGTGACAACACAGAGAAACAAGAGTCTGTGAAAAGTTAGTCCCAAAAGTAGTCTTTAGTTACAGTGCCTTAAATTGACTAAAGATACAGTCTATATCTGCTGCAGCCAGACTGCATGAATGTTTAAAACTGCATTAAATGTTACGTGTCTATACACCAGTTCTACCCATCAATTCTTAGTGCAGAGGGATTCCCACGGACTCACACAGCAATAGAAGCAGTAGGAAAAACTGGTTGCCTAAAAAACCCAGCTTCAGTAGAGGAATCCCCTCGTGGTCTGCCATGGGGCTTCCTCCTCTGGGGAAACAAACTGCCATTATCCTACCTGGGATTCAAATCACAATCAGATTACACACTCACTGTATGCAATGCTCAATCTTTTCTCCTCTGCAAGCATTTATAAGACTCTTCTTTACCAAAGAAGAGAACATGTAATGATAACATATTTATGAAACTTAAGTGGTTCAATTATTTTCATCCCAGTAGCTTTATGAGAGAGGTAGAAGTATGAAACTCCACGAAATGATATAACTCAGAGGAATTATTACAATGCTTGTGCATTACTACTAATTCCACCCTATTAGATGATACTATATCTTTTCATAATGAAGATTAAATGCAGTAGAAACCATATAATGGCAGAACTGCTGTAGATCAAATTGAGTCTACCATAAGAAAAATGATCACTGATCCCAAGACGTTACGGAATAGTAAACTTAAATTGTGCCGCTTTTCAAGTTTATGTGACTATGATTATTTAATTTTCCTTTGTGCGTGCTCAAGTATAGCTGTTATGCGACTACACATGAGAGAACCTGAAATTAATTTGTCTGTATAAGATCAGTGACTGTACAAATTCTTATGAAAACTAATATGCCATGACAATAGTAATTTTGATAAAATTACAGCAAGAACTGCAATTCTCTGCCATCTGGCTGTCTCATCATAACTACTTTGATGTGCTTTTTATTACTTATTTACTTACTTCAACTACTTTAGCAGTTGTTTCAGAGCTTAGAAACGTTAACTGCAGAACAGTATTAAAGAAACAGCATTGCCAAAGCTTAACATTAATTCCTTACAGAAGCTGAAAACAATCTACAATCATCTTTAATTAAAGCCCTAAAAATAATAGATCTACTCTATAATAGATCTAATTTATGAAGCAGACACGTTTTCTATTTCGTATTTTAAAATTCAAATATGTATCAGTTTTCAGACTAGTCTGATTAGTTTATTCAAAAGTCTGAATGAACTGCCAGACCCCTTTCATCTTCCTAAATAAAACCTTTCGATTGCTTTTGGAATTGAGTTACATGTTTACTTGATATATGAACACAATTAACAGACTGAAAAAGAAGTATATCTAGGTACATTTTTATAAATAAGGAACCCATTTACTTGAGGTCAGGGTATCAGTACTGTGCATTTCTAATTCAATCATATTTATTTCAAGGCAAATCATCTCTTTGCCGACTTCTTATGAATACTAACTAGCCACCATAATTTGTTTCCTTGATAAGGGGCGGAGAATGGTGGAGAAGGTCAAATATTGCCTTTATGTTACCACTGCAAATTTGTTTGCTTGGTAAAGGTCCTGATCTGAAAACAAAAAACTTTTGAAATTTTGTACTGTAATCTTTCAGATCAGATTTCTGAGATAAACCGTAGCACATCCAAAGCTCAAAGAATCTTTGCTTTTTTCCAGGAGATATGGATATTTTCCATATCCCTCAGAGAATTATTAGATCATAGTATGCAATATGGTTCCAAATGTGTGCACTCAAGGTATCATCTACTACATGATAATTTTGCACACATGGATCTTATAGAAATGTTGAACTTCTGAAGCCCAAGGCTAAAAAAAAGATGTTACAGAGTACACAACTACCAAGAGTCACACCATGTGCCTGAGCGAGATATTCCAATGCTCCTTGAGTTCTGGTGGGCTTGGGCCCATTACCACTTTCCTGGGGAGCCTGTTCTGGGCTGTGAGGGGCGAAATCCTGCCCCACAAAAGCCACCTCGAGCTAACCCACATCGGTCTGGTTTGGCTTTCACCCATGAACCTGTAAAGTTCACTTCCACTTTGAAGGGGTGGCCAAGCCCTCTCCTGGTGTAAAGTGCCAGCTCATTGGATTAATTGAGCTCAGGGAAACTGTAGGAATTAATGCCATGTTAGAGCTCAAGTCTGTATCTTGGGGTCAGGTTAAGGAATGAGAATGGTGGAACTCCCCTAATGATGCTGAACTCCACCTTCTGTGAGCTCTAAACTCACAGGGAATTGAATTTTAAAAAGAAAAAGAAAAAACAACAAAACCACCAAACACAACAGATAGAGCTGCCACCAGAAACTCCTTGCAGATGGCATAAAATAGCTTAACTACAATTCACTGGGAGCTAATTTCAGTCATTGCTAATACATGCTGGGTAGAAAATTAGTGTCAAACAACAAAATGGCATGATTTTTTAAAAGCATTTGGATTCAAATTTCAAATAATCTCTATTAACCAGCATTCAAGTTTCCAGATTCAAATCTCCCCCACAGAATTACACAGTACCAGCTATTCTTTCAGTTTTAACAAAAAATACAGAGGATGTTGAACATTATTGTTAGATTGTAATAATTAGAGCAGTGAAACATATGGCTATATAATACAGACAGATATTTATGTAGTGACTGGACAGATACAGCATTTTGCTAATTGTTTGCTTATCTGAGTTGCTTTTCTCTGCTGCACAGAGTGGAATGTTTCTGCACAGAGTTTTTCCTTTTTTTCTGTATTTGATCCCTCCATAGATTTATTAGCAGAGACCTGCCTGAATAGGCCATGATACCAAAATTATGGAGACAGAACATGATATTCAGATTTGTTTCCCTGGGTCTGTTTACTTATTTTTGTAAAAAGCTTTTTTACTTTTTACTCCAAAAAGGCTATCAATTGCACCATAAATGGGTATATCAGACAATCTGCAGATTTATCTTGGAGACAAAAAATAGACTCATTGCAAAAATACTTCTCAAAAGCACCAAAGCTACTGCTTTGGTAACACCATGTAGGAAGATTTAAGCAACACACCTGGATAATATTTTTATTGTGCTTTCAAACATCACAGGTTAATAACAAGTTGAAACAGGCAGTAATGGAGGTAGTCTGTACATGTAAGACATTAAACCAGAGGTTGCATCTGTATAGGGTTAAGATTGTAGTACTGTTAATTCTACAGGGTTTCCAAAAGTTGAGAATTTTTTTTTTTTTAATTAGAAGGCGAATAGTTTTTGGAAAGAATAATGGATTTATTTTTAAAAACATGTAGGTACTAGTAAGAGTCAAGCAGTTGGTTGCATAAAACTGGAGATAGGTATTTGACATTAAAAAAAAAAAAATTTTGCTTTCTGTTACTGTAAAATTAGAGATCTTTCTGATTTGCTTTGTACTAACCCACATTCCTAAACTTGACCTGTGTTTATAACAGACAGAATACATAACATGTACACAAAAAAATGCTAAATGCAGAGGCCAGTTAAAGGATCTAACAACAATTTAATCTGTAACTTGTTAAGACCTTTTGAATGTAATACATTCAACACTAATCTTTAAGGCCAGTATTGTTATTCCAATTAAAAGAGCATTCTCAAGTCCATGGTTTAAGTGAAATCTCTAGTGGGCTTTATATTTTCTTCCAAGCAAACTGCAGAAGGATAAATACTTGTTAGTTAGAAAGCCAAAAATGTGCTAACTCTAAATAAAATTATTTGTAAAGTGAGTTTTTGCTATGAAAATAATAATTACATGGCAAAACCATCCAAACAATTGTTCTGGGACGAAACTATGACTTGGGAGATAATGGATAGAGCCAGCAGGGACTAAAATGTGCAGCATTTCCTGGTCATTTATTCACTGGAAGATTTGAAAATCAGTTTATTCATGGGAGAAAAATAACCTATTGCCACCAGTCCTTGATCATAAAACACATAGAACTTTAAACTCTCAGGGCAATATTGAAAAGAAATAAACGTGCATCTAATCAGCTTTGCCCTTCATAGCAGGTATCACTTTGGCAATCAGGAGCACACTGTGGATAGCAAAAATAATGGGAAGACAATATTCTGAGTGGGGAAAAAAAAGCCTACACACTTTGCAAAATACACAGAAAGACTTTAACCACAGGTGGCTATTTTTGCTGACCTAAAACAATTCCCTGAAACGGTGGCTGTGATGCAGCCAGAACACGAAGGGCATGTTTTTATTTTAACTTATGCATTCTTCTGGAATCCTGAGGTCTGAGTAAACTGCACCATCCCAAATAACCCTTCAGGATGCAAAGGCAAGCTCACACTGACAATCCACAAAGAGGGTGCATGAAATGACTGCCTCTTAGTACTGAAATCCCAAAGAACCATTTCTCTTTACACGTCTGTATCAGGAATTTTATTCACTTCCACTTGAGAGAAACCTGACAAAATGAAGCAACCTTAGTGAACAGAATGGTAATTTTCATAAAATGCACAGTCAAACTGGTAAAGGCAAAATCATTTAAATTCTCCAATTTTTACTTCAATTTGAAATAAAATAATGTGAAATACAGTCATTGTGAGTTTCTTATAATAAGCCACATTTTACAGGTACTGACACCAGTAAGTAATGTATATGAATTTGCTGGCAATTCTGAACTGCTTGTCTTTCATAGGATTTCTTATGGCTATTTACATTTTCACTCAGTGAAAATCAATTACCTTCCTGCAATAAGCCTCATTTGCTACCTTTGAGTATAATAGAAACACCATTAGGATGATGATATTACCCAAAAGAAGGGCACCACACAGTTGGTAGACATAAATTAAGGACCCTTTCACATATGCATTAGAAATACTGCTGTGACTGAAATATGCATAAAATCTGTATCTATTAGAGCTATTAGCGTGTGCCGGTGATGATTTTGAAGGAGGAGGGGGAGATTGTGATCTACTACTTTGGCAAAATTATGTATTTCCTTTTTTTTTCTCGGGATGTGCCACTGATGCAATAAGCAGAGGCCCCCAGCTGAGCTGCATTTGGAAATGCCACTGAGCATGGCGTGCGCGCTTCACTTGGCTTCGCCGGAGCCGGGCTCTGTCAGCGGCACCGAGAGCGCGGGCGCGCCCGGCCGCTCCTCCTCCCGCCCTGACCTCCGCTGCTCCGCGGATGTACGCCTGGCTGCGGGCCGCGCTCATGTGGAAAACAGCTCCTGCCGATCAATTCATGGGATTTAGGGACATTTATCTTCCATCAGGGCCGCAGCGTCTTATTGATATGTGAGGACTAACTTATTACCGAACGTTAATGGGACTAACGCAAAGGGCTGTGTGTTTGCATGGGGGGAAGAAACTAATTTAGAGATTCCTCCCTTGGAGTCTGTTAAGCAGAGGAAGCTACTTCTGAACGCAGTTATTTTTACCTGGGTTCTTATGAGCTTAAGCAAAACAAAATTATAACACAGTATGATGATGTATTATGTATTAAAAGTGTAAAATGCAATTTCCTCCTTCCTACTTCCATGCTCATTTGACATACCAATGAGCCCATTAGGAATAAGGAAAATATTGGGATGCTGTTTCTCTTACATAAGGACTGCTGATCATGGTTGTCATGTGGTCTTTAACAGGAAAGCTTGTTTCTCTTGTAGACATATTAATAACTATTTAGTTCTACCAGTACTCAGGAGAAAGGCGGGTTTTAAGATTGCTCTCACAACTTAAAAGCCAGGATAATCTCTGCTGAGAGTGCTATGAATAGAGAGTTAAATCCACCAAAACCCCAACATAAATGCACGAAAATGCCTAATTACCAAAGACAGAAGCATTTAATATGTAGGAGGGTGATGCAGGACTTTTGACATTCCATAATGAAAAACCACATTTGCCATACAACAGAAGTAGTAACCTGGGGCTCCTCTGCCTTATAAATTAGTCAGAAAAAGGTGCATGGGCAAAGGTAAATGGAGAGGAATCAGGTCTGGGCACCACTCTGCAGTTCCAAGTTCCCTGTTTTTGAGCCTCCTTCTCCACTGCAGTTCTGCACCCTGACAGATCAGAGATAGTCCTACACCGAGTGCTTGGTGCTGAGCAAACGGGTATCATGAGACAGAGTCTCCCTAAAAACCAAACATTAGTGCCTTTTGCTTAGCCAGTTGCACAAAGGTTTTACTGTATTTGAAAAAATCTGTGCTGAGAATCTTGCAAGGTAAAGCCCAGAGATCAACAGTAGAGTTAGCAAGATGTTTCCGATTGCTAATAGTAAAAAAAGGATTCTCCCAGAATCCAACATATTTATAGTACTATTTTCATAAAATTGCCATTAAATCCTAAACACACTGGGATAAAGTGAACATGGAATATTTCCTAGTTAATTTCCCTTCTAATTTATTTCATTTTTCTGTTAGGTACAAAAATGATATCCATATATGTTTGCTACATGTTATTTCCAAATAAGCTTGACAGGAATAAGGTGTTACTGAGTTCTTAAGGAAAATGCAGTAGGGAACTAACCTTTTCTATTTGTTTTTCCTAGGGAAAAAAGACTACATGGATGAAAAAGTAATCTTACATTGTCTACTTACAGTGTATCTATTTACTTTAAAAATTCTGGTTGGCAGAGGAATGCTCACATCTCTTTGGGCATTTCTATTGCTACAATGTACAGTAGAAAATATGCAGAATGGATGTGCCTTCAGATTAATCAGTTAGACACTATACATTTCATAAGGATAAAGGTCATAACAGCTGAGCAAATAATTTCCATCAACATTTTAAATAAGATTATAGGATACATAGAATTTTCATTCAAACTAGCTGGGCAGAATCTGTGCAAGGTATTGTGGCATTGCAGGAAATTGCCTCTCTGAATGAAGAAAACACCACAGTGGAAAATACAGAAGTTCTTTAAATAAAAAGCAAAAAAAACCAGCCACTTAAACATTAGATGCTTTTTCCATTATCTTGAATAGAAGTAATTCTAAAGACCTGTTTCATTTTAAGGACTCATACAAGTATTACATCTATTCAAACCCTAACTGAGTTTTTTGAACATATTTGATCTTTTCTTAAAACATAACTATAGAGTCCTTTAGAAAGGATATTTAAGCAAAATGTGAAAGGAATGTCATCTCAGAAGTCAATGTAAGAAACCAGTAAGAATATGGAATTCCAATAAAATTTACTCTTTATTGCAAATTTATGTATCTACATAAAAAACTACCAAGAACACTAAATATACTTCTCTTCTTCCTCAGATAATTACATTGTTCTGATCTTTACTATGTAAATACATGTGAAGAGAAACATTTCGTATTTTCTGCTTAAGGTGTTCTTTTGCATCTAATTATTAGCAATGCTTAATAAAGTATTTGATAAATGCCTTAATTAAATAACTGATGGATCTCAACCTTGAAATTACATAATCTAGCTTGTAATCATCATTTTTCTTGTGAAAATTTATCTCTATATTGGAAACGAGGACCTGGTGAAATTGATGAATTTCCTTCCCTGCTTCTCCTTCATGCCAACCTCACATTCCCTAAAGTAGGGCAGAATGAGTAAAAATTCTGGCAGATTATGAAATAAATGTTCTAAGGAAACACTTGTTCTGTCACAAATATATTGCAAAGACCAAAATAAGTATGCTTGATACACAAATCAGGGAATAAGAAAGGAAAAGCCCCAGGAATTTAATCTTTCCAAAGAATTTGGAAGAAGAAAATATGTCTTTTTACACTTATCCTAATTTAAAGCTATTGGAAGTGTTTAAGTGTCTGGCATTATTTGAGTGTTTAGCATCACTTCCTGCTGAATGGGAGACAAAGAGAACAGAAAATGGAAAGGGACTCATCCTTCTCCACCTCACTGCCACTTTTCAATTTCAATCAGGAGCTGTGCCCAGTCCTTTGAGCTCAGCCAAGCTACCCCACAGAACAAAGGCAAATTGCAAAAGCAGTCTTGATGCAAGCATCCAGTGTTCCAGCAATGCTGGGATCCCCCAAGAACCAAATTCACCACCTTCACTACTACTCTGCAGTACCAGACAAGTTTAGAGCACAAAGAAAAAGACTGAGGTCTCAGGGCTTAATTTTATAAGGATAACACTAAATTCCTGCCATGTCAATAAGTTGATGTAAAATGTCATCTACAATCCATGAAAAATTAATATTTTGGAAAATAAAACTGTGCAATTAAAGTTAACAAAGGAAAATAAGGCTGAATGTGAATTCCAACCTTCAGCTCCTTTGTTTTACACAAGGGACTTTCACCTTACTCATTTGTACTAAGAAAAATTCTTCCAAGTGATTTAAAAGACACCCGTGATAAGTTTAGTCTAGATACTTTGATAACTTAAATGTTGCTTCTTTAACTGATGTTTTATTATTTTTCTGGCACTTTAGATGTGCTAGAAGATTCAGATTCCAGGAAATTTTCCTGATAGTCCTGTAAATCTGCAACTGCTCAATTTGACTGAAGTATTTCCAAACCCCAGAATTGCAGCAGTCTCTTTGAGAGACATAAAATAGAAAGGAGTGCTTTCTACAATGTCTCATACTACCCCTCTCCTAGCTTCCTAGCACACCTCTGCATATCACAGCCATCAGTTTTAGTTTAGCTAGATGGTGCAGAAATACTTCTGCAATGTTTACTGAACTTTATCCTTGTTAGACCAAATCTTCATACATAAAGGGGAAAAAAACCCCAAAAATAAGTCCTTTGCTGAGGCTTATGCTTCTTTAGAATGCTACATTACTGTGTTTTCTACAACTTCTGTATTTATTTAACTCCTCTTGCCTGCTGAAAAACCAGATATTGCAATAAAAGAAGATCCCATGGTAGCCTCACCTGCACAGTGGATCAGTGCCAGGACAGCAGATCATAGTTTGGGTATTTTTAGAAAAGAAGCATTGAACAAAAATGAAAACATCCCTATGCCACTAAATCCATGAACAGAAGCAGTTCTGCTTGTTGCCATATGAAAAAGAATGTAGAGGAAAACTAGAAGTGTAAGGAGACACAACAAGAGGTGTGCAGTGCTTTCTTAAGAAACTGAGTGCAGTATGATTCTTCAGGTCGGAATGAGAAAGCAGGGAGGATGATGGCAGTGGATGAGCATAGAGAAGGGACTAAGGGATGACTGCCTGGCTGTTCACTGTGTTTTTCAATTTAAGAAGTAGCAGTTCATCAGCTGAGCAAGCTGTTACAGGTTTCAGAACAAAGAAAGGAACAAGTGCCTAATTAACCTGTGGAATAACTTGACATATAATGCTGCAGTTACTGAAGGATTACAATTTTTGAACAAAGTCACAGTGGGCTTTTAAATTTTTTATGCTAATAAATCCTTGTAATGTTTCATTTCAACAATATGAAGCAAATTGAAATATGTATGTTCCAACACGCACAACTGCAGTATTCCTTCTAAATATTTCCGTTGCGGATTCACTGTGCATTAAGCAAAATGTTTTTTAAAAATTCTTTTTAATGGACTGGAATAATCATAATTGTCACCACGAAGAAACACCACCACCCCCCTCAAAAATCTAAACACATTATCTTCATCTGCCTCAAAACATATGTATACACTGTAGTTCAAGACACTGTCATGGTACGGTTATCTCACATTCAGGGTACTAATAGGATGATGGTACTTGTTCCTGGGTCAATGAACAAGCCAAAGCTGCCTAAAGTCACACTCGAGCTTTGAGAGAAAAGAAAGAGGGGTTTGCCTTTTTTCTTTGCTTTTTTTCAGCAGAGGAATATATAGAGAACTGGTTAGATTTTGCTGGTTCCAGCCCGTTTCATCTTCGCGTGCTCTCTGCTTTCTGCCCCAGCATGGCTGTGCTGGTAATATTCTTGCCTTCAGGCCAGAAGGTCAGGGGTTGAAGGACAACATAAAAACTTAGGCTCTAATTCAGTGATGACACAGAGGCACAGTGCTCGTAGGGGAAGAGCAACCACACTGTCAAAGGTGTCTTCTTTGGATGAAATGCTGAATAGAGGTCCCTACTGGCAAAGTCAAATGAGAAAGGAATAAAAGCTCCACTGTGAAAAATGTATTTTAAAAACGACTGCCATGGAGTTCAAAAAGAAAGCTAAAGTTCTGTTAGTTTTATTATTTAGCTAACAATTTTTTTTACATCCATCTTTCAGTATTTATGGGGGCCTGGCAAAATAAAAATATTTCTATTTTCAGTTTCATTATCAATTCATATTAGTATAATTAGACTATAAAATCTCTATCTTATTTACATTGATGTAGCTTTGATTAATAAAAATTAAGGCATATAACCAAGTAAAAAGCAATTTCTATGCTTTTTTTGGAAACAGACTACAATGGAGTCTTAGTTGTCCCATTTTAAAATTTGTCATTTACCATCTTCATGTTGGCAATGGGTTATTACTGCCAAGTGTTTCTGCTGGCAAGAAAATGAATTAACCATTTTCGAAGTGGGATGAAAAATATAAAAAAATAGATAATTCAGTGAGCACTAAACAAGGAACAAAGCTTTACCTGAAAGGGAACAACCAAAACTATTTTGAAACTCATAATGCTAAGCTGAAAGAAAAAAAAAGTGGTGAAATAAATTAAGCAGAAAATGTACCGTTCCTGCTGTATATTTTGGGAAAGATGCAGTAGACAGAAGAAGGAGCAGCTCTTGACAGTTCAAGTGGAACTTCAATAGTTGGATGTAGAAGACAAAAGGAGAAGAGGAAAAAAGTCAGAATAAAAATTAATCTGATCACCAGAAACAGTGAGACATGTGCCACTTACAGGGGATAACCCTTCTAAAACTTGAATCTGAATTTTCTGTTTCCTGGAAAGTTTACAGACCTCTTCAGGTGCCATACTGATATTTTGGAAATGCCCCACTGCTGCTGCATTTATTGAGATATTTCAGGGGTTATTATCAAGTGGAAAGTGTCCCAAAGACATTAATAGAAGTTACATCCTATTAAATGTTCACTTCCCCAGAAAACCTTGGAAGTGAGTGACCAGATTGAAAAATCTGGATTAGACCATTATAAATCCATAAATCCTTGCTTGCTTACAAAGGTGTGGGTCTGCAGAGGCACTTACCTTCAGCAGAGACTTGCAAGATCTGTCCCCGTGCTATTGGCCTAGAAGTGCCAACATACTTCCCTGATTCTGAGGATTCTGCAGGATTCTGAGCACTTCCAGGGAGGCTGCTGATTGTGGAGTTTCTTGTTCATTTGTTTCTCCCCTGATCAAGCCAACTATGGTGACAAATGTTTACAGGCTTGGCACTTTATCTATGCACTTTCACCCACACATTCAGAAACGCCAGCACCTATACACATTTGTTTTGATAGCCAACTTTGTAAATGGGTGAATGCTTTAGTATTGGGCTTTTGGACTATTTTATTTCTAAAAATACCACACTAAATTTTAAATAAAACTCCATACTCTAGCAATCAAATAAAAGTGCATCTGAAAGCACAGTTTGACTTTAATACATTTATAAAAAGCTGTAATGATATCGGTCAACAACAACAAAAAAGAAATGTTGGGGAAAACCTGATATTATTTTATAGAAGAGAAAGAAACTCACATTTGTCTTCTTTAATTTTGTTTCATGTAGCTGTGGCAAATTCTTAAAAATCAGAAAGTAAACTTACCAAAAAAAAAATTAAATCTACTAGCTGACTTTATAATTTCTGAGTAGTTTTGTGTAGAAAACTGTTCTGTGCAATACTGTGACTCAACATGTGATTACCACCAGACAGTGCTACACAGAGCTCTCCACCTGCTGTAGCACTAAAGAGACCCCTGTGAGCTGCAAGACCATGTCTACACTCCAGATTTCTGCTAGCAGAGTCAACCACTCTAAATTAAAGAAAGCAGACCTTTGATAGACAACCAGCATTGAAATTAAAGCAGAAATTATGCTTTCATCAGCATAGTTTTTTCTTGAGTGTGGAGGGAAATAAATAAAGGACTTTTATGTTGACACAAACCTTAAGTGAGCTGTAATAAGTGTGTTTGTGCTATGAATACTCTCCTAGTAGGTACGGTTCTCTCATAGGAAGTAATAGACAGAAAAGAAAGATGTGCTGAGGCCAAAGTTTATGTTAACAGAAAAAAAAATCCAGTTAATCTAAAGATGTTATTGAATGGCATTACAACAATAAAATATTGGCTTAGGCCTGCAGTATTTTTGATAAGAGGTGGTACAAGTATTTACCAGTCCTTACCATTTACCATTCTCTTTGGATATCATACTAATGTTTAAGACCCTATACTCTCTTATGGAAAACTCATTAAAGCTGTTCATAAGAGTGTTGACACCACTTCAGGGTACTGAATTTTGGATCCTACATGTTCCAAGCATGTTTGGAAACCTGAGATAATAAAAAAACCCTTTCCGCTAAAGCTCTTAAATACCAGAATCACTTCTCAAACAAACTTACTGTGTAAGAGAAAAAGTATGTGAGTTGGAGTGCAAAAAAAGCAGGCTAGAGTATTTCAGAATACAAACTTTTTCCTGGCAAGCACCCTTGGAATGAAGTGCAAGAATCTCCTGGAACTGAGGCGAGCCAAGGTAATGCAAGGAATTTAGAAAGAGGCTTTCCTCATTAATGAGGCTTGCAAACTAACCATGTACAACTAAATTAAGCTTCATCATTGCATAGAGTGGGAGAAATTCCTATCAGAAATATGGGAAAGGTGCAAACCTATGTAGTACAAAGGGAGTGATGGGAGTAAATTGAGCAGACAATATTTTTTGGCTGAATGTCAGAGAAAATATTCCTAACAGAGAAGATGACTATTATACTGCAGAAAAGACACCCCCAAGGGAAGTGATAGAGGTCTCATTCCTTCAGTCCTTTAAAAACTAATTAGGTAATGCAGAAGATATTGTAGAAAACAGTCCTGTGCTTTTTAAATGATTTTTAATATGACTGTTAACCTCTTTCTCATCTCTAATTTCTGTCATTTTAAGAATATGACTGGAGGATCATAGACCACACATAGCAAGGAGGGAAATCTCAGCCTGCCACTGGTTTCCCCCCTGCTCACCTCCCTGTTTCTTGCCACTCACCCTTTTCCATCATGTACAGATGGCTGGAGGAGCAGGGGGCAATTACAAATTACCCAATTACAAATTAATCTCTCTTTTTGTTGCAGAAGCCTTGAGTTGTGCTCCAACAGCACAGAACTAATTTTCTTGTCTTTGGGAGTGGGAAGATTGGTTGTGCATTTGTCAGTTCTGTCTTTGTCAGGGTGTTTGTGGCAGTTATGCTCAGTACAATGAGATAAGTGAGTAAAACAGCATTTCTCAATTTTAATATCCCAAGACTTTGCACTGTCATGAGGATTACTGGCACAAAGCCTTCTTATAAAATTCTTTTGTCACATACTGCATTACAAACCTATCAGATTGTCTCCATTTCAGTCACTGACACATTTTCTAACCTTTTTTCACTGTAAGTCTCAGCGTTTTCACACACCATCAAAAAAGAAAGAAAACACCCACCAAAAACCAAAGCCAACCCCATTCCATCTGTTGCATTTAAAAGCTTTATCTCAAAAGAGATTCAGCCCAGTTCCTCAGACACAGTTTCACTGTCACTTCCAGATGCACATGCTTTTAGCAAGAAACAAGCGTGATGTAGCTCTTGTTCAAGCTGATACCAACTACTTTTCCCTGTAATTTTGGATAAATTCTCATCTTTTACCTTCATTGATTAAATTTCATTTCAATAATGAGATGTGATTACTTCAATATACAAGCTAAGAATAAACACACTTCTCTTTCTCTCTTGTATCACTTTACCCAGAAATAAAATATTATTTTTAAAAATAAAACCAAACCCAAACACACAGAAAAAACTCCAAACTACACAAATCCAAAAAACAGCTTACAAAGAGAAACCTAAAAAAAAATCCCTCAGGAGAGTGTTTGTGCACTACTAAGTTTATTTACTATTTAGTTATTTTGCATTCTATACATCCCATCCTTCTTCATAATTAAATCCCTTCAGTACTTTCAATGCCCTCTCTATATCTTTGGGTGAGGTTGTGTTGTTTTAGGTGTTTTTTTAATTGAAAAGAAGAATTCCTTTAAATGCAAGTAAATAACTTGGTTCTGCTGTTACTGGGTAATGAAGTGTCACAAATCCCTGACTGGCATGGGCTGAGAGGGTGCTACTCACCTCGGACAAGAGCATGGTGAGATTGTTTGTGAGCATAATTCTCTTCCACAGTCACCAAAGCAAAAATAGCACGTCCCTTTCAATTCTGCCAGATCCATAAGGATTAAGCAGTGCCCTGGTTTATACCTGACTGGGAAACCCTTTTTTTCCCCTGTCTGTCCCATATTCCAACACGTTAAGCATTAAAAAAGCAGCAACCTTTGCTAACCATAGTTCTGTTGCCAGTGACTCAGTTCCCGCTGTGGTCTTGCTTATTCAAGTTCATTAACTCCTTCAATTTGTTTTCATTATCAGCTGATAACAAGCACTTGATAAATAGATGAACCTGGATGAAGATAGGTCTATGTTTTCAAGTAGAATTTACCAATAAAAACTGACTTTTTAAAGGGAGTTTGTCTCTTTGAAGCTAATTTGAAAGAAGAGTATTTCATACTATTTAAGTAAATTACCTCTGAACTAGTTAGTAATTGCGAACATGGTTGGACTTTGTGCAGAACCATGATGAAAAATAGCTTGAAAGTTGAAAAATATTTGGAGGTTAAAAAATTGGACTGCTCCCTAATCAAGTCATATTTTAGTTCATATGGACTTATACACTTATCTATGGAGGAATTGTGTCCTGTAAAAATATAAAAACTTCCATTGAAAGACATTTCACACTGTGAAATTTTTGAAATTTTTATGGGATCTCAGATTCTATCTTCATAATTTTTTTAATACAGGAAATGTTTTACGTTTTCATTTTATATGAAAAAATAAATTTGTACATAATATAGAAATGTGCCCAATTGTTGTGAAAAAATAAGTGTCATAAATTTTTCATTGAAGATTTTCATCATCTTTTTATCCTTCAAAATTGACTGATCAAAGAGGCTGTTGTTGCACTTTCTTGGGAATTGAAGACTGATTTATGCTTTTCAAACAGCTGATATTTTATAACTGGTGGTTAATTATGATTGTTCTACTAAGACAATGATTGCAAAAAACTAAGTTTCTATGAGCAAGCGTCCAACCAGCAAATAGAAGTTGCATTTTCCCTTCAAATGCATTATCTATATAACATTTTTAATTCATATTAAGAAATTCTATTAAAATTGATTGATTTTTTTGTTTCCATAAGTCCATTGGACCTGCAACTCAAATGAATATTAAAAATCTCTGAAAATGAAAGGATATGGTTTCCAAATAAAACTGTCAAAATGTGTAAAAGTTGAAGCCTACCATCTCCACAACTTTTCAATATTTATGAATACACTACTATTATTTTTTGAATAGTAGTTTAGCAGGACAAATAATGCCTTTAACCTAGCATAGCTCTCTTAAATGCATACAGATACGTGTAAATCAATATGATAGCAGGGCAATTTCTCTGCAAACAATAAGCAAGTTCTAAAATCTGATGGAAGTTTTTCTGCAAATCCACGGCTTCAACCAGTATCTTTGGCATTAACCCCTCTTAAGAGGAATAACAGATTTCAGTGAGATTGAAAAAAAGCTTTTAGTGCCAGAGCTCTCATTTGCTTCCACCAGAAATAGTAATGTATCATTTCAGACTTTTGACAATACATTCCCCTTCCTCTCACAAATGTTTGTAGAGCTGAAGAGCTTAAAGCAGAGCTGTGGAACTGATGAATTGTTTCATACACTACAGAGAAATGCCAGAAGCTGGAAGGCACCTGCCATGCTTCCCTGAACTCTATATGATGTATTGGAGAATTGTGCTGTATTTGCACACCTCCTGTTCACCACAAGCCTTTGCACCACTTTTAAATAGGAAAGGACACAGGGTTGCACTGGTGATAAGCAAAAATGGAGCAAGAAGAGCCATTGTTTGTGTGTATCCAATGGCTCCATCACCTCATAATTAGGCAAGAGACTGTGACCTCTATTCTAGAGCAGGTTGCATCCAGTTCTACAGCCCTCAAGGAACCAATTCAGAAATCTGTGTCCTCAGAGGTAAATTATAAGGGTTTTTTTCCTTGCATGTGACCACTATCGAGGACAGCTCAGACCTGGGACATGAATCAGCTAAAGAGAATAAGAAAAAAATGTGAAAATAAAAAAAGATGACATAAACTCCCCTAAACCTGGAGTAAAAGCAGTAAAAAATAATTTATACTAAAAAGATTTCAGTTCCATCACTATGTACTTTCAGTCTAGTGAGTGCAGGCTTGAATATTCAACTCCTGCAAAGTAATTTGTACCAACCTACTCCAAGCATATTAGAACTTAAAAGAAATAAGGTATATCAACCATTCAAAAAACTTACACTTTTTTGAAACACCTGTACACTTTTAAAGTAATTTTTTGATCATTCATTTTTCAAAAGTCATGATTTCATGTTGTTCTTAACAATCATCATTCACAGATCTGCTAAGAATCCCATTATGAGAGCAGGGATGCCTATATTTAACAGTCTCCTGGCTGAAAATGCTCATAATGTGAGCAAAGTTTCCCAAGATTTAGCACTGCTGTACCAGAAAAGACCTGCAGTTTTTGGTCAATCTGCAATAGTAATTGTTTCCTTTAACAGTAAATAAGTGGGCAGGTTGCTTGTTTGTTTTGTAATATATCATTTAGCCATGAAAAGCTGCCTAGTTTCACTATACAGTGGATTATTTTAAATGTTATTACCATAAAACTCAATATTTCACTCAGAATAGTGAAGTATGGCAAAACATTAGGATGGAGGGGTATCAACAGACACTGAACACTGCTGCAAGTTCTGCAGATAAGACAGAATGTTACATGCATACTGGTAACAGGTCTTATATGGATATAGAGAATATTTTCATTTACAACAATGTTGTATTTTAATTTAATTTCTTGTCTTTAATGCTATAAATGCCAAGCAAATTGTTAAAAGAAATGTCAGCTCTATCAGTGGCAGCTGCTGTTACTACTGAAAAAGGAGGGGAAGTGTAGGAACAGGGCAGCCAGCAAACCCCACAGCGGTCTGCAAAGTCACTAGTGGGAAAACAACAAAGGCCTTTCCATGCAACTAACACAGATGTGCCCATAGCCAAACTGTCAGAAGCAGTTAGGATGACAGCTACTCACAGTTCATTATTTCCTTCTCACAGGTCACTGGGTGACAAGCTGGGTCACCATGCTTTGTCGGCTGCTACAAACTTCCCCACACCCCCTCAGCCCCCCAGTTCTGATGCCAGTTAAATAAAGGTAAGCTGCTCAAATTAGTACACTGATGTAAATAAATATCTTCAAGTGCTTTTGGAAAATGGGAATGTAATGTTTATTATACCTTCATTCTCAGATGGATACGTGACATTTCCTCTCAGTGACAAGCAGGGAACTGGATTTGTATCTGTAGCAGATACATCTATTAGAATAATTTTGTCAAGATGTGACTAAAGCAGATAATGAAAGCTAATTTGTCACCAAATCGAAGTTTTAACCTTTAGAACACTTACATGCCAGATACATCATGAAAAATCATTGCAACTCAGTGAAAAGATGTTTTTCTGAGAGAGGACTTTCCTCAAATAGAAATCTGAGGGGGTACTTAAAATGAATGCAGACTTCTAAAGTGCAGAAAATACAGTCTAAAGCATGTTCTCTTTTTTTGGTGGAATGTGTATAAATAGATTTTTAAAATACTCTAGTAATTAATTAGTGTTTCTAATACATTCTTATCTGTCTTCATGGAGTAATCAATTTACAATACAGATGTAGATGATGACTTTTACCTATGTTTTGCCCATGTGGAATTTAAAATGAATGAACAGAGTATCGAGAATCAAGGTCAAGCATTTGCCTAGCTGTAACAATGGAAGCGGGAGAACATTTCCATTTCCTTGGGGCTATTCCTTAGTCACTCTCTCTACACTAGCAAGACTTAAAAAATGTAACAACTGAATTTGTCCAAGTGATTCAGAAAAATTAAAATGAAACCAAGTGCCCCAGATGGATCTGTCTTAGTATTAAATATGACAAGGTCATAAACATTCTGACTTGGATCCAAGAGTGCTTGTACCTAGCATGTACTTATCTTGGAGCATACTTAAATGCAGGTCTGGATTAGAGACCAAGTATCCAGAAACTTGTGAAATCAAGCTTACTTATAGAAACAAAGTGATCCAATAAGGCCTGAAACCAAAACTGCACTAAAACTGGTGATTAATTTTAGAAAGGTGACCAGTACCTTTTAAAGGGACAATTCCCAAACTGAATGTACTGTTAGAAGAGCACAAATCTGTTGCAGTTGATGGAAGAGCACTTTCTTACTTTCCTAGTCACCCCCAACATGTAATATCATAACAATGAGAGAAGTAATTTAAAACACTGCCAGAAGTTACAGGGCTTACATTTCCACACCACCTAAAACATGAAGTCATTCTTTCAGCCCAGTGTCATTTTTTTTATGGAAGTGTCCATTCCAAACTATTTTTGAGTGAATGGGGGCAATGGATTAGCCATTTCTCCCACATGAACAGTGAGAATGAGAATAAGGATGGCAAGGAAATCAGTTGTCATTAGTTACTTAGTTAAGTCATTAGTTCTTGTGCACTGAGGGGAGTACATAAATCACAGTCACACAGCTCAATGCTCTACTCAACCTTATCCTAAAAGCCAAGTCTTCTCAGCAGCTTGGATCCTCCATGTCTAGCAACTACCTTGTGTTGGATGTTGGTCTGTTTGGGGCAATACTTGTCACTTTTTCCTCAATGATATTTGCTGGAATGGAAAGGATTTCACCTTTCACGTGGAAACTCAGGGATTCAGTCAGGTAAATCAGAGATGAGGTTCATGTTTTTCTATCTTATAGGCATCACATATCATGCAAAGTGTTCAAAGTGTGAGGTGCACTAAGGGAACATTGGAAAGAATGTTCAATAAGATGTCTGCAAAGATATTAAGGACTTGCTAAGACCAATAAGACAAGACACACAAAAAAACCCCTAAAACAAAGCAACTTCATTTCATTGTTATCTTTACACATATCTTGATGCATTGTTACCTTAACACATATCGAAGGAAAATGTGCAACTTGCTGAACAATGTGCAGGTAAGAAAGGGACTGACTGCAGCCTTCAGCCAGCAAAAATAAATAAGGAAAGAAAATCTGAAAGTATGAAAATTATGCAAACAGACAGCCTTGCAATCTAATTAACTTAACAGCAATTCAATTAATCTTTCAAACTTAATACTTCTCGTAGGGCTCTGCCATCCCATCCTATAGAAAAATGTTTTCTTTGGCTGTTGTGGCTCACTATGAAAGTGTCACTGTTCCTCAGAAACCAACTCAAACACTAAGAGTGACGTCTCTGAAATGCATATTCCTACAAAACTAAGCTGGAAAACAAAACATTTAGGGCAGGACTCAATAGCTTAAAGGGAGTCACTGGCTTGTATTTGAGAGTGTCAGTGTACCCAAAGGATCTGCATAGCTGCCACAGATCCATCACGGTACTGGCAGGAGATTTGCAGCATTCCGAAGCAGCTGGATGCCTGGTAATGCACCATTTAACACCTCAAAATTACTCGAAACACCTGTGTCTGGGCAGCTGAGTCTCCTTCCCTCCCTCTCAGCGAGCCAGAGTTTTACAAAAATCCACAAACCTGTTGAGCAGGGCCATTAACCAAAAGAGGTTCACAAGAACTTTGGGGGAACAGTGATCATAATCTTCACTTTATCAGCTCATGTAGCTGGACCAACTGAAGCAGTTCTAGAACACAGATGTATTTTCCTCTACCACCCAGGTCATACCTCATTTGTGCTAATGACAGATTTTCATGTTATTTTGTAAAGGAAGGCAGAATTCTTTGCTATTTGGAAATTGAACAACTTTTCAAATCACAGAAGATAAAACCCTGTCTCCTTATCTTACATCACCTTTCAGTCACTGAAAGGATTCTACAAACTGCAGAGTGGGATGTGGCAACTGTTTAACAGAATACATTAGTATTTATCACAGTCTAGTGGAAAATTGCAGTAAAGAGAATTTAAATCACTTAGTGCTTCCCATAACAGAGGTAACTGCAGAAGTTTTGAATTAGTTAGAATCGCTATTTAATGCCAAATATTTCTGAGAGAAAAATCATGTTATTTTGGTATTAAAACGTATTTTTCTGTATTAACTTGAAGAAAAATGCTCCAAGCTGCAGAAGTCCATTTTTGGAAGACCTTGACTGCAGACAGCTTTCTAAATCAAATGTGTTTGTTCTGCAAGAAGAGATTTTTAGCTTAATATTTATATCCTGTTATCTGAGGCTAAAAGCATAGACATTTAGTTGAAAACTCATTTATTCCATTGTACTTAAATGAAGTTAGATAGTTTTTTGGTGATCATGAAATCACATGACATATTTAAGGCATAAAAACTCATACTCAAAGCACAGAGGAGCAAATGATGGTGGTTAAATCCTCACATTACTTTGCAGATGGCACCTTTTGAAAGAGCCAATATAGTCAATATTAGCATTAGTGCTTGAATTTACATTTTAAACATACAAGATTATTCAGTAGTAGTTTAATAATTTATTTTTAACAAAGTTTGAGAGTTATTTGATTCATCAAATAAAAATGAAGCCACCCAAAATACAGGTAAGCTACCTCTACCTACGCAGTTCCCCAAAAGCTCCTGACAGCCAACACTTCCAAACACCTCAGTCATGTCACAGTCTTCAGGCACATTTTGAAAAACATTTCAGATCTAAAAAGAGTTAATGTTTGTAAAACAATATTATAAAGGAAACACCTGAAATTGTAGTCCTTGAAGGAGGAGCACAGGAGCGAATCTGTGGGCTCTCTAAGGGGAATTCTTCCAAGGGAAGAGGTACAGTAACTTAGAGGAACCAAATCCTCTTGTTGCATGAATCATCTGCAAATTACTGTCAGGAATTTATTGCCAGTAGTAACAACAACATCAGAAGTTCAACTTTATTCCTAATAGCAAGTGATGTCTTGTGGTCCTTCATCTGAATGGGAGCCCATTTTTAATATGTTTTGCTTTAAAAATACCCAAAACCTCAAAGATAACTAACCAAATGCCGTTTGTAAAAGACAGTTCTGCCTGCCATAAGTAGAAGCAATTAAGAACACTATATCTTTTATTGAAATTAAAATACGGTCCTACATTGAAAGTGACTGTCACTTGGTATTTTGGCTCAGCATGGCTTTCAGGTTTCTAACAAAACCTTTACCATTTAAATTTAAGTCTTGTGGCACAAAATGTGTCACAATGTTGATACAAGTCCTATTTCTTTATGTAATTTGCACGATGTGAGGTTTGTAGATAAAAATTTTGAAAGTAAACTTGCAATTACTACTGAATATCATCCACATCAATCTTCAAAATAATAAAAAAAAAAAAAAAAAAAAAAAGAAGAAGAAAAAAGCACATAAATGTCACCCCTTTTCATTAATTTTGGTCAAAATCCCTGTTTGCTTATCAGCCAGAGGGTTTCTGAGATATTTCAATAATATCCAGGAAATCAATCTTACATGAAACTGAAGGAAAACATCTAATGTCATTGAACAATAAATATCAGTTCTGTCAGTGGCTTACCTTTGAGCTGAGGCCTTAGGATGTTTCTCTTCTAGTTTCCTCACCAGTGCCACTGTCAGCTGTGTAGTCTCCCCCAGGGGATCTGCAGGCATTAAATGGGCGTCCAAAGGTCCTGAAAGTTGTTTCTGATTGGGGTTGCTGGCATTTTTTGCAGAACCTAAGAGATGAAAGTACAACCATGTAATTTATGTATCGCTAATTAAAATAATGTGTGTCTACTTTTTCAAGCAAGGCTGTTGATTAGCAGAAAATGTCAGAAATACAAATAGCTATGTCAAGATGCATCAAGAAGAACAAATCTAGAGATCTAGTGGGGGTTTTTTTGTTTCTCTTCCTTCCTTAAGTTTTTCCACATAGAAAATAAGAAATTTCAAAAATTTGTCCTACATGGACTATAAGATAACCTGTTCTGAGACACAAATATATATAATCTTTGTTCCTTTATAATCCCATATATAAATATTATTTGCCTAATATAGAAATATCTTATTAAATTAAAAAATCAAATAGGTTATTTTTTTAAGGAAATAAGCTGACTTCCACACTGATATTTCTCTTTTCAAAATGTGTTTTTGAAAGGACTGTCTCTGACCTGCCTCTGGCTTAATACTGTGACCTCTTCTGCTGAGCTGCTGTCTATCTCCTGATGAGCAGCAGACCAGGCCCCATGGTGAATACGGTTTTCTGTCTGGGTCACCTCCTCTCTTTCATTTAGTTCCTCTAGGTAGGTCAGGACAAACTCAGGGTAAGCCTGTAGGAAAGGACAAAAGCAGAGGAATAATGGAGAAAAACATCAGCTACATCAGCAGAATCACAACAGTCTAAACACCAGAGAACAATGGGAAAAGTGGCTGTTGATGTACCAATGTCACAGGAGCTCCTGCATGGACACGACTTTGTGTTTCACAAACTTTTCAAAGTCAGGGTTAAATAATCACCTTTTATATGTGCTGAAATGAAAACCCAAAAATATTTGAATATTTTATATATATCAGTTTAAGAATAAAGACCAACTGCTCTCAAAATGAAAGTTCTTATAAATACAAAGAACCAAAATTTTGTATCCCTGTCTTTTGGTAATATATAATTACTTATAGGTTACATTTTGGTACATTTCCATGTATTACATTAAAAGAATTTAAAATGCCATATTCTGAAATCAAAACACATCACATACAGAAAAAGTCTTCCTGGTGGTTTTGAAACCTGAGTAAATTTTACTGGTTTAATTCCTCTATTAAGTCAATTTGCCTTATTAATGCTCTTTTCATCCTTGCTTATGTGGCAAAATGTCCCAAATAAAAAAAGACAGACAATCAGAAATTACATCTGTTGAATTTGAGGCATTAACATCTCATCTACTCAGCCTTGTAAAATCCAGATTTTGTACCATGGAAATATGTTCAACGTTATTTCTTTAGCTCGGTCCATGAAAAGGTGCCATGGCAACTTCTCAGGTGCTACTTCAATTTGAGCAGTGCTCAGTCCACTGGCTTCATAATGAAATGGGCAGAACCTTTACTTACAGAAAATATTTCTTATTTATAATGAAAATTTTAGTTTATGGTTCTGTGAGCACCTACACTATTTTTTAACAGGAAATGTATGGATATTAGCTAGACTAAATTAGACCAAAAGCTATGAAAATGACAGGTAACACTTCAACAAATTGAAATAAATAATCTATTAAAACCTTGTGGTCACAGAATGAAATGTCTCACAAGTACAAGAAAAGCCATATTTTTCTGTTCCATCCTCATTAGTGAGTAACCATAAGTAATTTCATTTATAAGGCAGGTAATACCACAGTAATTAAACACTTGGGCATGTTTTCCAAAGCCAATTCTGAATGGGTAACCCACAGATTCAGTGAAACATCTAAGCTCAAGTGGAAAGCAAAAAACCAAAACTTTGAGTCCTGAGAAGACTGCTTGTATCTTAACAATGCTTAATAATATTAAAATATTTAGTTCTTTTGATCTTGATTTGCACTGGAAACTCCCAAAAATATAGTCCTGGTTTTAGCTTCAGTTGCATGAGGTTTTCTTGAGCCTTCTCTCAGACTTTTCCCATGAATGCAGTTATTTTCAATTTAGGACCACTTATATATTACTTTAAAATAAATCCTTTCAATAGCAAGAATACAATAAACTGTGGGGTGCTCTTATTTCTTAAGGAAAAAAGTTCTTCACCGATCAATAACAGTAACTCTCCTGCTGCTTATGAGCTTGTACAGACAATATATTATGAAACATTTACCTCCTGCTTCATTGTTCCATCCACATTTTAATTCTGACTAAATAAACTCAGATTTATAGTATATTTTGCAGACTTGTCTGTATGAATAAAGAGGTAAGATTGCATTTCTTTAAACAAATTCTTCCTCTACAAGCACTTCACACTCCCTTTACCACCACTGCTGCTAAGGAAAGTGGTTCTGGTTGGTTTCCACACCCCTTTTCACCTTTTCTGCCTGAGCCTGTGCCATCACTGCTCATGTGACAGGAGAAAGCATTTGGCAGGCATGCAATGAATGCAAACAGAACACAAGTTAAAATGAACACAGTGAAATTATAGTTATTACCCATATTTTACTGAGATCCAGTTCCCTGTGTGGCACACCTGTGCCAGAATGCCAGCAGCATGGAAGCTGGGCTGGGAATCCCTGTCTGCCTGGCACAGGACCGTAGGTCTGCCTTGCCTTTATGCTGCACAACTCCCACAGGTATTCCAGGGAACCTCTCTTCCCCAGGAAAGAGAATAAACAAAGCAAACTCCCAGTGCAGAATGCAACAAAAGCCTCAAACCTTCCAGGATAAAGAAAACTCATTTCCCAGTTAGTTAAACCCTTAAGCAAACACTATATTTTGGAAATTTTTTATTTCTAGTCCAAAATATATTCCACCAGATCTAGCATACATTTTTCTTTCATTGCACACCCTTATGATGTAATTCATTGTGAAATACATGTTCAAAATTCAGAGCATGTTAAAGAGCTTGATTAGCTTATCTTGCTTCCTTTCTAGAACTGATAATTGACTTATAATTTTATTTATTTATAGTTTGAAATTTACTTTTTATTGACTTGTATCTTGTTTAAGTTGTCCCTAAGGTTTACCTGAATGAGAGTACATAACATGACCTTCCACAAATATGTATAACATTAAATATTCATCTCTTAACCAAAATGTAAGTGAAAATATCAAGATTAATTTGTTGTTTCTGAATAGGAATAGTTTGTGAATAAGGAAAAACTATCAGGATTGAATTATGAATCAACATCTGAAAAATGCTTGATGATTTTACTGTCTTTTTTTGCAAAACAAACCAGTATTTTGTGACATAAATAAAGCATATATTAATTGCCTAGGGAAGGGAGAGTGTATACATGGAGGAGGGCATGTTAATGGTAAACACAGTAAGTGGTGGATATTAGCTGCAAGAAAGCGAGTTTCCTTCTCAATCTGGATGTGTCACATAACATTACCCTGCATTGTGCTGCTTTCCTTTATGTCAGTTTTTGTTGGCCTACATATGCTGCAACTTAAAATAAGATGACACTACAGATAAAGTGAATGTGAAATATATGGAGAAATACACCATTTTCCAAAGAGATCTGCTATTAACTATTAACCTTTTTTCCTGATAAAAAGAAACACAGGCAAGAACCAAACTGTGTTAGTTATTAACTCTCAGAAACTTTAGAAATCTCTCTCCTTGTGATACGCAAACTACAATATTTTTTGTATCAATAACAATCCGTACATAGAGAAATAAAGAATTGTGCAGCTGTCATCTGAATTTTTATTTACTAATCTGGATTATTCTGTCACAATTCCAGATAACAGACAAAACAATGGGAACATGGTCACCATTTCGTCAGACTGTTGGAGTTGTGTGAGTAACAGAATCTGATCTGATGTCCAGGTGAAGGGATGAGGGTTGGTGGCAGAGTGGCTTCCTGCTGGACAGTGGATCTCTGCAGTTTTCTCCAGGCTGAGAATATACAATGCTGCAGATAGCCCCAGCACGTCTGTGAATGTCTTCAAAATGTTCCAGTGCTCAAAAAAAGGAACAATTTAAAGAATCTTCAGATGCTCGAATCACTGGATATAACCCACTGCTCTGCTAATGCAAAACCACTGGATATTTACTTATTTATTTATTTATTCAGCGATAACAGGGCTACTGGGCACAAAAACACACTTCTGCCACCCTTCCATTGGTGCCCACGGATTCCTGACAGTACCTTGCATGAACCAGCTGTGCTGCAAACATCCAGCTTCAAAGCTTCTGCTGACAGATGCCTGGCCAGGACAAACACCAACAAAGGACAGCCTCTGCCAGCCTGTGCACTGCAGGTCATTGTCCTCACACCCTTCACATTTTCGCTGCCATTTAAACACTC
This sequence comes from Corvus kubaryi, assembly GCF_017639235.1. Lineage (NCBI taxonomy): Eukaryota > Metazoa > Chordata > Aves > Passeriformes > Corvidae > Corvus > Corvus kubaryi. The sequence goes on along the minus strand of NW_024581126.1, from coordinate 3,632,360 downwards.
AATCTGACCAAACGTACCAGAAAGGAACCTCTCAGCAATTTATTTTTTCCAGGAAAATATTTTTTTTTAATCAACAATCTATTTTAAAAGGATTATTTTCTTCAACTATGCAAGAGTAAGGACAGCCAAACTTGATCAAAGCACATTTCACTATTTACTAAAGTTTTTCCATATTTGTTCAATAAATGAATTCTTTGTATTTTGTGCTTGTTAACTGCTAATAGAAGGTGTTAGTAACATATCCAGCTTAAGCTCAATGGTCTTAATTTCTACCCCAGGATGTGTTTTAAGATTCTGTTAACAAAGATATATAAAAGCAGGAAAGCAAAAAACTCATTTTAAATGGAGTCACTGTTTAGATTTTTTAGAGTGGCCTCACTTCTAAACACTGACCCTTAGTCATCACAGGTTACTACACAGATTCAAGAATAAGGCCCATTTTTGCCACATAATTGAAGTAAATAAATAAGAAAAGCACCACAATTCAAGAAACAAAGAATTAAAACCAAAATAAAACCAAAAATTCCCAATTAAAATGATGAACACGTTCTGTTCAATTTGATTTTTTTAATAAAACACAGTATGTTTCTATTTATTCATTAAATAGAAAATATTTATGAAAATAACATGAACAACAAATAATGTAGTGACATCACAACATTAAAACAGCAATTTATTGAAAGCTTCATTTAGAAAAAGGGAACACAAAAACAAACAAAAAAACCCCCCACAAAAATCCATTACTTGGCAAATGCAAATGTAATGTAATATGTATACTGTTTCCAAAACCCACATTTTTTCAAATCTCAAAAATAAATTAGCAGATAAAATAGTATTTATTCTACAAATAGCATGATCTCACCAGGAAAGAACATGTGATTTCTGAAGCTAACATGATAAATAAGCATCTATGCAGTAAATAAAGATGCAGAGAAGAATTAAGTCCTCTGCAGCTTATTCTATTGAATAAAAGAATTGGGAAATGAGTCATGCCTTAAGACTTTTTGGAGTGAAAATGAATTAATGTTAATAATAAAACAAATTAAGTCAGAAAAACTACCTCAACCAGAACAGTTTTCCAGCTCTATATGATATTGACAACACTGGAATTTTTAAATCATGTTCAAAATTATTATATTTCCCATTACTCTTTTACAGCATTTGAACCCAAACCACACTCATTAAGAGCGAACAGATTTCTGAAAATATTGTTTTCTGCCTAAAACAGCCTGGTTCTATTGGAAATGACCTACAATGCTCCTCTAGTGCAACTCCCATAGCACTTCTGGGCTGACCAAAAGTTGAAGCATATATGAAGGGCACTGTCCAAATGCCTCTAAACCATGACAAGCCTGAGGCATCACTTACCTCTCTAGGAAGTTGTTCCAGCATTTGACCACCTCATCATAAAGACATGCCTCCTAATATCCAGTCTGACCTTACCCCAGCACAGCTTTGAACCACTTCTACTCATCACTGGGTCCCAGGGAGAAGAGATTGCCATCCTCTCCTCTTACCCTCCCCAGGAAACTGTGGAGAGCAATGAGGTCACCCCTCAGCCTCCTTTTCTCCAAACTAGACCAACCCAAAATCCTTGTGGCTCCTCATAGGACATCGTTTCCAACCTCAGCCTCCTTTTCTCCAAACTAGACCAACCCAAAATCCTTGTGGCTCCTCATAGGACATCCTTTCCAACCCTTTCACCAGCTCTGTTGCTCTTCTCTGGGTGCATTCAAGGATCTTCACATCCAGACTGTGGGGCTCAGAACTGCACACAGCACTGGAGGTGAGGCCTCACCAAGGCTGGACTCAGCAGGATAATCACCTCTTGTGCTTGGCTGGCTGAGCTGTGTTTGATGCCCCCCAGGATGGAGTTTGCCCTCCAGGCTGCCAGGGCACACTGCTGGCTTCCAGTGGGCTGCTGCTGACAGACACCCGCAGATCCCTGGCTGCAGGGCTGCTCTCCAGACCCTCCTCTCCCAGTTTACACCTGTGCCTGGTGTTACTCCATCCCAGATGCAGAATCCAGCATTTGGACTTGTTAAATTCCATCACACTGATATTTGTCCAGTTTTCCAGTCTATCTGGATCCCTCCAGCAAGGCGTCTCATCTTCCAAGAGAGTCAACAGCAGCAAACTTGCTAGTGGTGTGTTCAAATCCTGCATTTGGGTCACTGATAACGATACGGAACTGAAGTGGCCTTAGAACTGGACCTTCAGGAACACCACTGGTGACTGCTCACCAGCCCGATGTAGCCTCACTCATTTTCTCAACATACGTAGATAAATATTTGTGAATCCGAAGATACATATGTGTATACTTGCGTAGCATTTTATTTCACTGTCTGTGTTAGTGAAATACTCAGTAAATACATCAGAAAGTAATAAATTTCCCTAGAATAATAATCTCAACCTGATTTTCAACCTCAGAATTGCCTCTGTTTCTGAAGGTTTACAAAAATAATATTACAGAGTTTTGAAAGTCTAACATATTGGAATGCAAAGCCTTTCTAGTAAGGTTCTTGAAACCAGTCCAAGTTTTACATTTTTATATGTTAAAGAAAAAGTGAAAATCAGCTCATGAATCAAACTACATAAAATGAATAAGTTGTCCCTGACTAGTTTCTTCTGGTCACTTCTTCACTAAAACCAGTCTTTATACATCAAAAGAGAGACAAGGTTTTTAATCCCAGATATGAAAGTTGGGAACAAGACATGCTAAGAAGAAGAGGCAAAGTAGGCATTTCTGACAGTAAGGCAAAACTGAAATCTCCCTGTCAGTCTGACGAGCTCTACAACAGTAGATAAGTTTTAAATTATTTTATCTATATCAGCTGAACAAAAAATCAGATAGTTATAAAAACTTAATTTCCACGGGCAGATCTGCTTAATTTGCTTGATGTAAAGAAAAATTTACCTACAGGTTTTTCAATGGACAAACAGCTTCAAGAAACCAAAAGGTACTGCACACATACAGTGATCCTCATGTTTAAAATACAGTTTATATTCCTACTTTCTCTGAGATCTAAATAATCTATGTAACATAATTTTTTCTCGAGCCTTGGGTGAAAAAAATTCATGTAAAAAAATCCTTTAAAATCCGTGGAAAATTCCAAAGTCCAAATTCCAAATAGGATTTAGTTTATGCTGGTTTATTTTTTCTTAATTTCAGTTTTCCAGATTTCTTCATTCTCTGTGAATTTTGTCATTATGTGGTTTCTTTTTAACATGACAGTTGAACAGAGGTTGCTTAAATAAATGCAGTTTTATCAAGTCTTCAGATAGAAGCTGTTCTTGCCCTGTAGTTTCAGGGTGTTTACAAAAACACATTTCCAAAGTAGTGTCCTACATCAGGCAAGAAAGAATTCTTCACATGCCAATATGCAGACAGTTGCTTAAGGATATATCAGCCAGCCAGGATCATGCGTGTCTGACTTGTATAACACTTGCTTTAAATGTAAATAAATCAAAACTAGGTCCAGTACCCAATCTTATTCAGCTGGGACACATCTAGGGAATGTCTGGCAGAGGTAGGGGTTATTTTCCCCCTAAGTGTCAGTGAGTGACAGATCTCAATGACACCCCACGCTATTTTTCTACAGGGAGTACCAAGAAGTAGAAAGACAGAGACTTCCTACAAATCTTGACATGTCTAACAGTCCCAGGGTATCACATCAGCCCCTTTAGGTTATTTCAATTTGATCTACATATCCATGAAAATAAAAATCAATGTGCCCAATGGTCTAGTAAAACATTCATCCTATCCTGTGCAGTCATTTCTTTTCTGGAAAGTCCAGGCATAAAAGGCACAGTGACCCTTGGAGCTATGCCACAGGGAACACATCCATCCTAGCCAATGATGTCATGCTGAACAAGGTAATAGGTATAATTTATTAACCCATCTCCCCCTTGACTCTTCTGGGATGGCCTAGGCCTGCTTATAGCGAATGTTGTAAATATTTGCAGGTGTTTTTAGAGGAGCCACATAGAAAGACAGTAAGCAGATTTTTTTCAGGCTCTTGAAGGATATGACATCAATACTTAAATGAATATATATATATATTTTTTAATAATCTCATCACGTCATAGAGGCTTCAATTTACCAACAGAAAAAGTCAGAGCATTTCAATGTGTGAGACAAAAATATTGATTGATACAAGGAGAAAAGTCTTCAGTATTGAATATTAGATCCTCCCTATTATTCAATATATGGGGCCCAGCTTTCAAAGTTCTCTGGAAACAGCAAGTATTTTCTTCTATTATAACAGTGACATTTGGCAAGATTTACAGATTTTAATGAGGGAGTGAGGCATAGAAAACACTACATAAAAGAGAGCCAGCAGTGCTGAACATAGGCAAAATATTTATACACCTGACATATTGCAGGTATACACAAACACACTCCACTCCTTGTTGGAGGCAGCTAACAGAGCCCTCCAAAATACAACTTGCTCTCCGCAGGGCCAGAGAAAATTTGTAGCTATCCAGAATATACTGTGCAAATAAAAACAAGATAAACACTGTTCTTTTGGTGGGGAATCAATAGAAGAATAGACAGGCATGGGTCCAAATCTGAGATAAGATTGTATACTCTCACTGGCTTCAAATTCTTATAAGCTCAGAAGAAGGCAGGTCTGGATTAAAGTCTGGAAACTAAATGCTGTACACTGCATATAACCCCTGTTTTATTTTCATATTTTGAAGTGTCAAAGTTTTTAAAAATGCAAATCTTTATCAACATTTAAAATACTTAATACCTTAGGTATTGAGTGTAATTGTAATTTAGTGACCAGTTATAAAGTTGGAATTTCATTCCAATCAGTTTAAATACCAACTTTCAGCTATAAAATAATATAGATCATTGTAGTATGGATTATTTACTATATCAGAACTAATGAAACCAAACTGTACTGCAGATACACCAATATTATCCAAAATACATGCATTACCCTGTATAAAAGAAGGGCTAGTGCAGATGTAGAGCGCCTTTCCTTCACACTTTTAAGTTTGTATTCATTTACAGATGTGCCGCCACCACCACATATTTCAACTGTAATTGGCTGACCAACAGCGAGGCAGCTCTGTACTGCAGCTCAATTCAGAATCCTTCCAGCCTTCCAATGAATGGAGAAAAAGAAGAAGAAGGGGGGAAAAAAAGGTTTGAATAAGTTAAAAGAACCAGAAAATTCAACAATGTGTCACAAATAGAGAGGTCATTATGCCTGGATAACCCAGGATATTAACAGTTGCAGAAAGTGAAACACTATCCACAACTTAGCAGTCAATGAGCCCTGCTCAGAACCAGTGATCTGCTGTACAACAAGGGTGGCATTTTACAGTTCAGTGAAAAATGGAACAGACCCTTGATATCTTCATTTGTCCTTTTTCTGTGCATATTTCACAGTGCAACGATTTAGGGTCCATAACGTGTCACTTGTTATAACTACAGAGTTTACTTGAAATATGTATGCACAGAAAAAAAAGTTCAGTGAACTGCAATGATTGCAACAAATCTATAGTCGTTGAGCCAAAATAAAGTTTTACTCCAAGTCTGAAACAATGTTAGTTAAATGTGCCAAAAGTCCAGTTTGAATTATTTTTGCTTCCAGTGTGCACATTTACTACAGAGGTATATCACTTAAACCTTTGCTACAGGTCAACAGCTCAAAAATGTTTTTTAATTAAACCCCATTTTAAGATAGGAATGGCTACAGCAATAATGTAATTAAAGTGTTTTGTCTTCAACATTTTACTACACTGAGTATAAAGTGAGAAAAATTACGAATGGAGGGAATTATTTTTATAAAAGACACTGCCAGTGACAAGTGTCAACATTGCATATTTCAGTCCTTCTTAGAAAATGCCACTAGCAGCTATTCTAGATTGGGAATACTGGTGGGTATTTCTATATATATTTCTAAGAACATTTTCTGCTTGTACATTTTTTCTGCACAACCATAAATAAACATTCTGAACCACTGATTAAGAGGTAACATTAGGAAAATGTCAGTCTGCAAACATAGTTTACAATTTCTAAGAAAAATTCACTGTATGAATACACCTGGAAATGTTTCAGATAACATCATGTGACAGAACAGCAAGGGACAAAAACAATTATAATTGAAGTGTACTGTGTACTGCAGAATGCCAGCAAAACATTATTTTGTTCAATTAAGCATGAAAATAAATGTTTCAGCAGCATATACAAGAACTGGACTATATGATTTTACAAGTTCTGATAAAGATTTGTATCTAAACTTTCACAAGTATTCCACTGTCTTCTGCTACCTGAGGCCAGAAATGGAAACATCTTAATTTTGTCCTGAATTGCTGGTTTGACCAGAAAAGGAAATACCAAAAATCACAAAAATACCAGTTTCAGGAGTTTTCCATATAAAAACATTTTAGGTGGATTCCAAGAAGCCTTCAGACTGTCTTGTGCTGATGTAACTCAACTTCTGAGGGTCCTATGTTCAAGTTCATCTTCCTGTTACATGCTTTGTATATGGGTTGGTTTTCATAACTCCATAAATAAAGGTTTTCATGTGAGAAAAAAAGACAGGTGAATCTCAGTTAAGCAGAATATTAAGATGAAAAGGGAGTCCTTGAATTAATGGGGGGGAAAGCTTTTAAACACAAATATTAGTATTTTCATTACTCAAAGACTATTGATCGTATCATACTCAAGTCTGTTATGGATAACATATTTGGAGAATGAAATGAGACATTGTATCTTGGAACCCTAAAAAGACCTGTATTACCAGATGAACTCTTTCAAAGACAAATTTATAAAATAAATCATCTACTAAAATGAGTTCAAGTCATTTTGCCAATAGCACTAGAACTCCAGTAAATGATTGCCTTCTTCTTTTTTTTAAGTAAAAAATTTAAAAAAAATAAAAGAAAAAAGATTGTGCTTAGGTCTTTTCAAAAATCTATCAATATCCAAATTTAATAGGATTATTAGAAACTAATCCAGTTTACTTTATGTGTTTCAAGAGTACTATGGCTCTTCCTCTTAAACTGCAGGAAGAATGTAACTAAAAATAGTATATTTAGAAAGCGCATACACTGAGGTTTCAGGAATGGACTTTAGATGGTCAGTTATGTGAGGTCAACAAGGAGAACGTTTTCATTCAGGTGTATCAGTACAAAAGTTCTCCTAATAGCAGAAATAAACAATTTGGAGTTTAACTAAATTCTGCAAATCCCTTAGACACATAACTTGCTGTGTGCACACGTCACACACACCCCCCCCAGAACAAGCTATTTGTCCTGTAATTCTTGGCAGGTATCAAAACTCCAACTAATAGTTAGTGTAACGCTATCCCAGGCTAAAACAGCTAATTGGGTAAATACTCCTTGTGCTGAATGAATGATGTGCTACTTACAGTATCAGCACCTCCCTTCGGATGGATCCCCGCAGCAGGAGGAGCTCGCATCGAGCAGGGAAGTTGGCAATATGTTAATGCACTTGATGAGTGGGGAAAGGTTCTGTTGTTGCCAGACCTTTGACTTGAACTTGATAGGGCTGATTTGGCATTCAGCGACTGGTTACATTCATCAGGAGGTGAAGCTGCACAACAAAGATAATGTGGTGGAAGCAATTAGTATTCACAACATCAATAATAGGTCTTCAGCATTTGACCGTGGGCTAAGCAAAGCTTTAATAATATCTGGTATGTAACATGCTTTTTAAAAAGTAAATCACAAAACTATTTTGATTTTATGCTGAAATATCACCTGGTTTTCATGTAGAATTTCTTGTTTAAATGTAGTTTTTTGTTTAATATTCACAAATATATATTCACAAATATATATTCCAAGGCTTTTACAAGCTTTCAATGAGGTTAAATACATTTGTTTCAATTGAAGTGCATGATAAAGCGGCATAAGCCAGGTTTCTCCTCTTCTTCAAGAGTTCATTTGAAGTTCTTCACATTTGCAATTTATGGCATTTGATTCTGCTATATTGTTCAGGGAGGGGAAGTCAAGAAGAGGACAGCAGTGGTAATTTCTGTCCTATTTCCATCTCTCCAACAGGGTCCCTGCCAAGAAATAAAATTATCACTCCGTGCTAGCTGGTAACTTGGTATCCAGGATCCTGTCTTGACCCTTCTCCCTAGAATTTGAATCTCAACTCTCATTTAAATTCACTCCCTCTGTTGTCTGTCAAGAGAACAGTCAGCAATTCCCCTCGTTTCATCAGGAATTCTCCCTGTTTGGTCAGTAATTCTCCACATTTGTTCAGAAATACTCCCTGTTTGGTCCACGTAGGCAGTTCAAGGTATGGCAAAGGCCCTGCTTTACCCCATTCACGTGCTGGCAGAGTAGAAAGCCCACAGGGAAAAGGAGGATTTCATCAGCTCCATTGCTTCAGAAAATGTTTCATCAAGAAAATGCTTCTGTAAGTCTGTGGAGAGAAATGGGAGGGAAAAAAAAAAAGATTAAATCACAGAATCATTCATGGTGCGAAGGACTTTAGGAGTTTATCTACTCCAAAGTCCTTTTCAGAGCTGGGGCAGCACTGACTTCAAGCCTGTTTCCTCAGTGGTGGTTTCTTTCAGGTCCTGAGAACCTCCAAGGACTGAGATTCCATAACCCTTTTGGTGCTGTGTTTCAGTGTTTAATCCTTAATGGGAACACTTTCTATCCTACATCAGTAAATCTCCTCTTTCAAATTACGACCCTTGCCTTTCACTCTCCCAGCATGGACCTCTGAAGAGCCTGTGGATTCCTCTCACTATTAACCTCCTAAAGGTATTGCAAGGCTGCTATTAGGTGTTCCAAAGCTATCCAATGAAATGTGACAGGAACACGGGGCTGAATTACAGAGGGAAAAAAACTTAGAAATTAAAGCTAGTAATTGAATCCTGACTTTGAACAAAAGTTATTTGGAATAGAATCCTAGAGTCAAGTGAATGTTGTGCTAACTTTAGTCTTCTCTAGAAACACTCACTGACCTAGGAAATTTACCAGAACATCTGAATAGTTTTACAGAGGTATTTTAAGTGAATAACGTTTAAAATAAGATAGGAGTGGTTGCAATTTCAAACAGGTTTGCAGTTTAGAAATTGTCTGATATTCAGTTGTTTCGTTTCTATTCTTTATGGTATTTACAGGGCATTCATAAGGACAGTGAATTGCCTGAAATTCTATTTTCTGCCATGTCCTAGACATGACAGTTCCTTCCAAGCATAGTAGAGCTTTCTCTGTGGAGGGAAGGGAAGGGAAGGGAAGGGAAGGGAAGGGAAGGGAAGGGAAGGGAAGGGAAGAAAGGAAGGGCTTATTTACACTAGAAGAATTTTAAGATCATTTTTCCCCATGATGACTTTTACAATCATAACATTGGCAAAATTACAGAAACTAGAGCTTACCTCATAGCAATTAAACTAAGGAGTATCGTTTTATGATATCTTGTTTCTGTCTTAGCCTATTTTCCCTGCCTATTATAAACTCCCATGTTATAAAACTGAATTTTCTTTGAAATTCAAATCAATCCAGCCTTTTCAACTTTAAAGAATCCACCTTGGTTGTTATGAGAGAAATATCCAAAATCCAGCAAGAGTGCAAATACAGTGGAAGTAGAGTCAGCTCTCCTTGTTGCTCTTCCATGGGCATTTCAAAAATTACTATTAACTTTGTTTTGGGAGGGCCTAACATTTTGCAGTTAATTTTACAGCTTGTTCAAGACTAGCATCCCATCAATTACAGGGGAATTAGATGAGATAGAACAGTCAATATTGCAAACAAAGCTGAAAAAGTTTGTAAAGTTTGCAAACAGAAAGAAAAATTACACAAATTGTTTTATTGTGCCATGCAAAACTGCTGTATCACACATCACAAACAGGGTGCCATTATGAGACTTCTGGGGTTTCCCGTAATTATTCGTAAGATAATCAAAATCTCTTAAATTAATTTTTAAAACTTAGAAAAGAGAATAAGGCATCTAATAAAAGCCTACAGGGAAAAAAATAATTAGAGACTAAAAAGGATTTGTTCACTATTTTGCTAAGCAAAATCTTGTAATATTACAAAATATCAGGAGGGAAAGGCTTCAAAAAGAATGCCAGTGCAGTCAAATCAAAACTGGAGGCAGTAAAAGTTTTTTCATCTTATTTTTTTATATTAACAAAAATTCATTCTAATAAAAATAGTTCGACAAAGTATTCATAGTAAAGGACTAAAGCGCCACTTAATGTGTTTAACTCATAAATGGGTCTGAATTATTTTCCTCTATTATGCTTTCTTCTATGCAAAATACCTTGACTATTGAATGGTTATACATAAAATACAACAGCATGATGGAAAATCAGACTGGAATTATGCAAAACACCGAAAAATTCCCAGTATGAATTACAGAAATTAGTAATCTTTAGAGATTTTATATTGTTCCACATTCTGCAAAAGATCAAGAACACGGAAGTGTACACAACAATGCTTCTAAATCTTAGCAGAAATAGACTGCTGAACTCTACAAAACCCAAACCCCCAAAATAACTCTCCCTCCAGGCCTCTAAAAAAAACCCCAAAACAGCTGACAAATTCTGAGAGATTATATCAGCTGATGATTGTCTGTCCCAACTTGCTGGTTTAGAGATGATCTCTCTCAGTGATAAAAGGACAACAGGCTGTAATTGTCAAGGTTAGCTACAATCCCAGGCTTATACACAAGGATTATACATCCTGAATTCTCCTCTGCTGGATAGGTTTTACTTGGCAATAAAAGATTAAAAGTAACAGCCAGGGGCTCAGCTCTAATACCTAAATCTGAAGACGTTTTTAAAGTACACACATCCAGAACATGCATCTGAGCCGTTTCCCCTCAGTGTAATCCTCTTAGTGTTTTCTGTACCTCACTGAACTTTAAGCTTCTGAGAATAAAAATGTACTGTATCTGGCACCTTTATCCTACATTTAGCTTCAAAGGGCCCCTCTTGAAGATACCACATCACAATTTGTGATACAGTGTTCATTCCAAATGCATAATTGTTGGATCCATTCATCCTGTTTTCTAATATCAAAGCCAGAATATACAAGCACAATTTCTGTGTTTAAGTTTGTATTAGCTATTCCTTTCATATTATAATATATTTGAACTTGGAATATTCAGATGTTCCAGAACATAAAATAGCTCTGAGAGACATTAGATCACTGTGAGCTGACAGAATATAAAACCACTGCACCATGAATAGACAGTGTTTAAGTTGACTATCTTGAAAAAATTGCTAAGCAAATTACCATTCAGTTTCCAAAATGAGGTTGGGTAAAACTCAAGTCTTAAGTCATGGACATACTAATCACTTCATCTCCTGCATGCGCCCTCCTTGTGCCCCACCTAGAAACAGAACCAGCAGTCCCAGTGCTGCCCACCAAAGTTGTACAGTAATGGAATCAGACTGGGAATTTCTCCTAAATGGATTGTGCTACTGTGGCCATAGTGACAAACTGCTGGGTAGAGACCCTCTAACCAAAGTTGTGGACATTCTTCCAAGACAAGTCAGCTGGCTTCTCCACTGTGGTCAGGAACAGCCGTGGAAGTAAGGTTCACTTTAGATCACTTGAGATATCAACCTCTGAGCCAACCCAGCTCTCCAGCTGATGATGAGAAATAAACACCAATGGAGTGTGTTGCAGGAAACCTGTCCAGAAATTTACTTTAGGATGAAATTGATAGCCCTTTACAAATGTGCACTCACCTCAATTAAACACAGAAGTAGTCCAGATAACCCACAGTAGATTACTTTATGCCATTATGGTTATCAGTTCTAGTTCAGTACCTGTTCTTAGGGATAAATGGCCTCTTTATTTGCCATGAGTTTAATTTGTACTTAAGAATCATTGTGACTACTTGTTACATACACAAGTATGAGGTTAAATAATCATATAAAAACCAAATCTGCTTGTGCAAACTTCAACTATTCTTTAAAAAGCCAGCCAGTGAGCAATAGCAATGAAAGACTTAAAGATAAATTTAGGTTATTACTGTTGTAGATGATTGTCTTTCTTAGTACTTAAGACTCAATATGTACCTATGTATTTAATACAGACCCTAATTCTGCAAATGCACATACACTTATGGCTGCTTGTTCTGACCCCACAAACATTGTCCTGGAATCAAGTGAAGCTGATCGAATACCCAGTGTTGCCTGCTCAGAACTTGGAAGTGCAAGCACCACAGGATCGAGGTTGTACCAGGGACAAAAGTGCACATGAGACATCATAAGGCATTAATAAACTCATGTAGCCTCAGGTTTATCCTATTGGGAATTTTTACTTAAAATACATTTTAGCAAATTTCAAAACAAGTGTCATTTTTTTTCCTCAATTTCCAGTAAGCACTGAGTTGAAATAACCTACTAAACTGTTGTAAACAGGAATGGAGATCGTATTCCTATTTATTGTAGGACACATCCTGTTATAAGAAGGCTGCAGTAAGATTACTTTTTCATCAGATTTTCATTCCTTTAACAGGTATAATAATTAGTGGCATTGTGCTACATTCTTACCAGTCAGCAATTATCTCCAATAGGGAAAATCATTCTCAACACCAGCTTTTCAATGTTTGAATTTTTTTCTTTTAAGTCTCTTTCCCCCACCCTGTTCCTCTAAGCCCAATTACTCTATTATATCAGAGAACTTTGACAAAGTAGTAATTAATGCACTTGTCACATCCAATCAGCAAATAAAAATTAGGACTCAGAAAAGTTGTATAAATAAACTGTAACATCACTGTTTCCAGCCGCAGTTGCTCTGCCAAAGGTCGTCCTCAGAACATGATTTAAGGGAGACCTGGATATAGAAATAACATCAAAGCTGACCTTTGAGTAAAATCAAACAGCTGCAAAGCCAGTAATGAGATTATCCACACAGAGCCCTACACATGGCAGTGAGTGCTCTGCAGAGGGAATTAAGAAAGGAAATACCAACACCTGTACTGCGTTTTTATATGGTGGACAGAAAACTCACAACCTGACACTTGTCTGGGATTAGTTCACTTGCTTCCAACTCAGACACCCTCCCAGCAGCCAGATTTTTGTCTTTTTTAACCTATAGGTTATGGGGAGCAGTTCAATGTGATTGATATCTTCGTGCTAGATTTATACTGTCAGAAACGAAAACTGTTTGTAAAGAGACAGATTTGAACTATATGGTGTTTACACTGATTATAAAGGTGAAGATTAGCTACTATTCATGATCTATAAACATTATAAATGTCTTTAGGAAATTATGACTATTTTAACATTATTTACCTGAATACAATGAAGAAATACCCACTGAAGACTGTTAGTGTTCAGTGACCTATTGTACAGTTATATATCTGAAAATATTCAGTCTGTTAGAAAAGAAAAGGAGGAACAACGTGCTCTCTTTTAATTAAAGGATATTGTAAGAGAACTTGTCTGAAAATTCTTTGATTAGTTTCAGACACAAGTCAGAGGTATGAAAACTATAATTCAGATGAATTTTAAAAACTAGTTTTCTACGTCTTTTCCTTCAACATTTTCCACTGTGTACATTTTATTGTATTTTGTGCCTAAATTACTTCCACCATGCTGGTATTTATTTTTGTGTTGTGGATTTGGGTATTTCAGGCAGATAATCAGAAAGTAAATGTTTTGGGAGCTTCTTTGGGTTTTTGGGTGAGGAGGCTTTTTGTTTGTTTTTAAATCCTCTTTTTTAACTTGTGATTATGTAGTATGTCTGGTTTATTTTTACTGCAGAGATATTGAGAAAGGAGCCTAACTTAAAAACCAAACAAACCCAATTTTAATTAAAGTTTCACTGTGGTGAAATTAGCTACTATTAGTTGTCAGTTTGACTTTATAGGAAGATTCAATGGACTGAAATATAATTTCATAACACACTAAAAGAAACCCATCAAAATGGGTAAAATATCAATTTATAAATTGTACAAAATAAAATAAGTTATTTGCTCAATACATTGCTTTCCTTCTGAGTAAACCAATCATAAACTGATGGGAGAAGAGGGGGGAGAGACAGAGTAAAACAGCTTTTGAAATTAGGATACTGTAACTACTCATTATAAATCATGTAATAGTCCACGTCTGATTTTCCATTGAATTATGAACTCATGTATTTTATTGGTTTAATGCAGGTCATTTGAGTATGGATAAAAGAATAGCCAAAGCAATCATTTCCTGATGTACAAAAGAGTCAAATAGCTTATATCAAGTACGAAAGTTAAATAAATTATATGTTTCAGTTAGAATCTTCTCTGAACAGTGACTGGAAGATTTGCCACTGAGTAATTTTCGGCTTGCTTTCCAGTTCTAATTGATTCCGAATTTACCCAGAGTATTACTGAATCTAGATGTAGGACAGGCATTATGGAAAAAAACTCAATTAAGTTGATCACTGCTGCGGTCAAATATCCAGATCACAGCCAGGTTTTTAAAGGTCTTGAGATTCAGACAAGTACCAAGGAGTACTTTTTTCAAAAGTGTCTCATCACTTAACACATTTAATTTCACCAGGTGTAGGCATTTCACTGTAATACCAAAAATTAACAAACAAAAACATCCCCACGAAAATAAAACAAACCCTCAAGTGCCTCACCCCTCAGAGTGACATTTTCATCTAAATGGAATACCCTACAAAATTATTTAATTGTTTCTCCTGTACCCTGAACCTGCTTTCATCCAAGATTTTAAGAAATTAGCTTTGCTTTGATGTTTTTCTTCACTTTCATTCAGCTTCTGGGTAACAATGAAGATAATTAGTGTATGCTTCCATTTCAGCTTAAGAAAGCAGTTTATATGTTTCAGCCAAAATATTAAATAATTTGATTAAATAGTTCTGAGGCTGGTAAAACACACATTTAAAAAGGTATTGAGGCTAAAAAATTCTAACATCTAAAATTGAAAAAAAAAAAAAAATATTTCTGCATGGTAGAAGGGACATTTAAATCCACATACAAAGTATTCTTCACACCTCAGAACTGATACCTTCACTGCAAGACATCACAGTCCTGGGTTTCCAAAGTTAATTTGTGATCCAATAAAACTGAGAGCTTGTAATTTTTCCTCTAGAGATATGAAGGGTATTTTAGTATCATGTGATATTAAACAAAAGTTTGTATATAACTAAAATTATCTTTCACTATTCCATTGACATATCACTTTCTGAAAGTTGCGATGATTTTATGGTTTTCTTTAGCTAAAAATTATTACTAACACCAAAACCTAATTTCTGACTGATTATAATTAAACACAGATTTTGCAAATCAGATTAGGGAATCCTAATAAAAAATAATCCTAAAATGTTAAAGTGAACAACACGGAATTTATGAGTCTTCAAATTAGTTTTAGGCATGAGCTTAGAAGTTTCTTGTCAATATGCAAGATCAAGACACATAGCACAGCAATGAGTTAACAGTGCCTATAGATTCGTCCTTAGGAAATCGATAAATCTATGCAAATAAAAGATATATTGAAGGAAATAAACACACGCCAACCATGATAAGGATGTAACACAGCTTGGATATATCCCGAGGAGGGAAAGGAAAAAGCTTTGGTAGGCCAATCTTTATAAAGCTTTACCAATTTAGCTTGCTTTCTACTCTTATTGGTGCTTAAGAGGTTAAGACTTTATTTGTGAAAACAGAGAGAGAGAGTGGGGAATCGTGTTGTCTGGAGCTTCCTAAGTCTTGCTTAAGATCCTTTTCAATTACCATCCATTTCTCCTTTAAAAAGGGACAAAAAAATAGAGGAGTGGAAGCAGGTCAGGGCAGCCTGTGACAATGACAGTGTGATGGGCTCGGGCCCCCCGTGGCGTTTCCATCTGCTATCATTAAGGTGACTATTCAGACATGAAAAAATCCCTCTCGCTGTGCTGACAGGCAGACATCAAGAACTATGACAAGGCATTAAGACAGAAAGTAGAGACAGAGATGTCATATCCCGCAAACAATCCTGCCTCAAACAAGACCTCTAAAATTTTATTGGAATTTAAAATCAAAATCAAAGGGCTTTTACCTGGGGGTTATCAAACTTCCCCTCGCATTAGTTTGCCATCGAGGATGCTGCTGACAGCCACAGACACACTTAGCTCCTACCTGTAGTCTCTACCAATAAGAAACGCAATTTTAAATGGTTTTCTCTTTTCTCACTCTTCGATTAAAGCAGAGTTTTAATTTCTGCCCTTTTCCCCCCAGGAAGCTGAGCGGTAAGAGCAAGGCCTGGCGGTTTGAAGCTCTTTAAGCGCCGAATCCAACAGTGATAATAATAAAAAATAAACTGACAAGGCGAAGGTCCGTGATAAACCGGCGCTGCTTCCCGGCGGGACAAACGGCCCCCGGATTCCCGGGAATGCCGACCAGGGAGCGGGCCGGGCACAGCGGGCGGGCCGTGAGGCGCGGGCGGGCCCGGCAGGGGGCGCGCCAGGACCGCTCCGCTCCGCTCCGAGCGGGAACCGCGCCAGGCCCTGCTCCACAGCCCCGCTCCACGGCCCCGCACACAGCCCCGCACACAGC
>NW_024581126.1:3588930-3615855 GCF_017639235.1 Corvus kubaryi | reverse complement strand
CACAGCCCCGCACACAGCCCCTCACACAGCCCCGCACACAGCCCCGCACACAGCTCCGCACACAGCCCCTCACACAGCCCCGCACACAGCCCCGCTCCACAGCCCCGCCGCGCCCTCACTCAGGCCAGCCGCGGCCGGGGCCCGGCGCGGGGCAGGGGCTGTGTCACTGCCCCGGCCATGGCAGACGGTGCTCCCCCGGCAGATCCCTCCAGCACAGCACCCATCCGCGCTGCGCCATCCCAGCGCTCCCTAAAGGGAACCCCAAAGCAGCGCTCGGCGACAGTCCCTCTGCCCTGCCCTTGCGGCACCCAGCCAGCGCTGCGTCCAGCTCCGGGCTCCCCAGCGTCGGGACACGGAGCTGCGGGAGCGAGCCCAGAGGAGGCCGCGAAGATGCTCAGAGGGCGGGAGCGCCTCTGCTGTGGAGACAGCATGGAAGGGTTGGGGTTGCTCAGCCTGGAGAAGAGAGGCCTCCAGGGAGACCTTGTAGCACCTTCCAGTACTGAGAGGGACTTTTGACTAGGGTTTAAATTGAAAGAGGGTAGGTTTAGATTGGATATTAGGAAGAAATTCTTTACCGTGAGGCCCTGGCACAGGTTGCCCAGAGAAGCTGTGGCTGCCCATCCCTGGAAGCGTACAAGGGCAGGCTGGATGGGGCTCTGAGCAGTCTGGGATAGTGGGAAGTGTCCCTGGCCCTGGCAGAGGGGTTGGAACAAGATCAGTTTTAAGATCCCTTCTAACCCAAAACATTTTATGATTTTATGATTATCTTGAATCCTCTAGAATGATTCTTTGGCTCTTAAATCCTCTTCCTTTTGCCACTCTCTTCTGACTAAAAGGCAATTTTTCTTGCAACTTCTACACACTCTTGAAGCATGGTTACTTATATTCTGTGTTTCTTCAGTCACAATGCTGGTGCAAGCTCTCATCTCCCCTTCTGCTCTACATACTCACATATTGAGCTCTCTCACGTTCCTCAGACCTTCACCTTCATAAATGTTCTTTTGGACATGTGATGAATCAGGGTAGAAAATTGATGCTTTGGGGTTTTTTACTTCAGATAAGAGAGAATGGGGAAATAATATGTGGATGAGGTGCGAAAGACAGGGGCTACTTAAACTTATTTATCACTAAAAGAAATACATGTGTGTAATCATGCCCATCTTATCTACTCACACACCATTTTACCACTTAATTAAATTTTCTCCTAATCACACTTAGCAGAGGCACATTGGGAACAAATGTGGGAAGGATTCTGAGGTAGAAAAACAGATAAAATAGATATATTTATAAATATATATATATATTTAAATACACACATATATAGGCTTCTGTATTTTTAAATAATCCACCCATATGCTGATGGGAAATATTGGATATGAAATATTGGAGATGAACAAGACACCAAACAATGTTTTCCACATTGTTATGCCAGTTGTCTTGGTATTCCAATACCCATTAATTAATCAATATGAATCAGTTCAAATCTATATTTGAAGTATGTAATGATTGATCATGGAAGGATAAAGACAATACCCTAATAGTTGAAGTTTCATTTATTGTTCACTTAATCTTACCTGTTTTTTCAGCCTGCAGCAATTTGAAAAAATGCATTTTATTGTTTGAAATCTGAGGTTTTCTATAAACATGTTTCTAAGTTTAGTTGAATCAGTAATTTACATATCATATATAGATATAGATATATGGAAAAGTAAAAAAACCAACATGGATAGTGCCTTTTCCACCATCCAGTTAGAGAATGGAGGCATGACGATTTACATTTCAGTAACCACAACAGCTACTTCAGCCACCAATTTCAGATGAGTTCTGGTCTCATATAGAGGAAATGAGATTTTAAAACTCCTCCAGTCCACAATAGTTGTTTAGGATTTTTCTGTAATCTATAGGTTGAGATAAACACCAGCCTGAGGCTATTCACACTGGTTTTATGATAAACAAGGCATTTTGCTTTATTCTCTCTCTCTATTGAGAATAAGCAGCTTAGACAGCTTCCTAGTTTATATCAGGAACTCCATTGCTATTAGCAGGAACTAAAACCCATCCAGCCATTATGGTCTCTTAAACAAGGAGGATTGTAGCATAAATTTCAATGCAAAAGTAATATCCATGCATAATTATTTACTATATTCTGATTATAATGAAAACATTGGAATAATGGGATATATGACATATTAAAAACAGGTGCCACAATCATAGCTGCCAGTGTAACTCATTATCAAAGGAATAAGAAGCTTTTTTCTTTGAAGTATCCTTCATCCTTCTTCATCCTTCCTCACCTTACCATCAGCCACCCTTTATGTCCCCTCCTCTGGAAACTCACAACAGGCTCCAATACACCCTGTAATACACCTGGATACAGAGAAGGGTGTACAGAATTCTCAGCAACACAGAGACAAAGGAAAAGCATAAAAGTACCCCTTCAAGACTGGCAGATTACTTCTTAGAGGTCTAAGGTTTAGGGGAAAAACAAGTAGTTTTATTTGTCATAAAATAAATTCAGGACAAAAGCAGGAAAGAAATCTACATCCAGCACAGGAAATCCCTGAGCCAAACAAAGAAACAACCTGCAACATTTGGAATGGCAACCACATCTCCAATAGCAGCCAAAAGACTTGGCCCATGGAAATCCTGAATATCATATTTAATCAGTAGCAGAGACAGAGCTCTTAGCCAACCTCTCTGGAAGTCTGGAACCACTGAGTGGGAGGACACTGAAGCTTTATCAGGCAGCATTTATGGGCAGAGAGCTCCAACCCTCACGTACTTTGACTGATCTGAAATTGACACCTGAGCTGAAGAGGACCTGGATGCCAAACAGGCCACTTAAACCTCCAGAGGCATATCCAATTCATTACTGTAGTCTGAACACGAGGAGGGAAAATAGGCGGAGAGAAGGGAGAAATAAAAGGGGAGGAGAAGAAACTCCCCAGTGGGAGGAGGTATGGGATTGCCAAATGCCTCCTTGTCTCCTTGCTAGACAAAGATGACTTTTTCCACAGAGAATGTAGGATTGAATATGGCACACATTAAAATGTTACCAAAAGCAAGAAGAGTTGGATTAAATCGTGAGGGGAAATCAAGGGTGTGTTGATAAAAACAAACACACCAGCAAGGAAACATCCAGGGGAAGGTAGTACATGTTACATAAGGAATAGTAAAGAAGCTGACATGAACTTCAAGAAACCATCAAGAAAAGATCAAAGTGTAAATAAGATCATAGAGGTCCTGCTTTATTTTTATGACTTGTTTTATGTGTCTTCTCTGTGTGGAGAAAATAAATAAATAATCTTTCTTTTGAACCTTAATAAACTCACAGATCTCAGGAACAAAAGGGCTGATAGGTAGCAATCCTTGTTGTTTCAACAAGAGAAGCAAGGGATCTGTTCCCAGAGACTCCTCCTGTAAAATGTGGGGTCATTCGCCTACAACAGCATGGGCTTCATTGACTCTGAGTGGAGCACTGGCTCCCCCATATAAAGGAATGTTTAATCTAGCAGATAAAAGTAGAACAAATCAGGCATAATTTGAAAAGCAAAGTAGCAAGTTTGGTTTTTATTAAATGAGTACGTACTAATATGATGGATTCTTTAATACACAAAAGCTGTAAAGTGACAGGTATCTTTCTAAGGGGAGGATTGTACTTCTAGTAGACATTGGGGTTTAAATAGGAATCTCTGGGCAAAATTCTGAGCACAGCCACCATTCTTGGTTTTCTGATCTCTGAATTGAGCATCTGGGAACGATGAGAATTTGAGAATGTCCCTTAAAGCATCTAAAAGTATTCATATGAAGGATGTCTTCACTCATAAACACACCTTAACAATTTCACATCAGGGACATGTGTAGTTGTCCTGTTCTCTGTCCAAAAAGAAAGAGCAATTTAGGATTTTATAGTTTCCAAGCTGTTTGTCACTGCCCTCTAACTGACATATGAGAAGCATTTGAAAGCTCTGGATTTCACACTGAACAGCACACAATGTTGTGCGTCACGCAACATGATTTTGAGCAGATCTACTTAAAACAAGCCTGACACTAATGGCCTGCAAGAACAGAGTTTCACTCTACACAGTATTGATAGGGCAGAATTGATATTAAGAGTAGCAAAGCTTAAAAATTTCCCCAGTGAAATTCGTAATAAAACACCATAGGGGAATTAGTGCAAAAATGAAGAACAGCAGCAGAAACCAAGAAATGGTGAAACATTGACAAAAAGAAACAACCTCAGATTAAACTAATGGAATCTGGCAGATATGCATTTTCACAGTAAAATTCCTAGAAGTCTATTCAGAAATAAAAAGGCATGATTTGTAAAAGGACTTATTTCACCTCACACAGGTTGTTCATATTTCATAAAATCATAGACTCATGGAATGGTTTGGGTTGGAAAGAACCTTAAAGATCATCCAGTTCCAATCCCCCTGCTGTGGGCAGAGACACCTTCCACTAGAAGAGGTTGCTCAGAACCTCATCCAACCCGGCCTTGAACGCTTCCAGGATGGGGCAGCCACAATTCTTTGGGTAGTCTGGTCCAGTGCCTCACCATCCTCACAGTAAAGAATTTCTTCCTAATATCTAACCTAAACCGACTCTCTTTCAGTTTGAAGCCATCCTCCCTTGTCCCATCACTACGTGCTCTCACAAAAAGTCCCTCTTCAGCTTTCTAGCAGGCTCCCTTCAGGTACTGGAAAGGCTGCTATTACCCCCAAAGCCTCTCTTTTCCAGGCTGAACAATCCCAATTCTCTCAGCCATTGTAGAGTGCCACTAGGCTGGTCATAAATAGGACACTAGTGGTAGAGCTCTCAATGGTTAATCTCAATTTAGAGAAATAAAATTAAACTACGCAAGTCAGGCATGTAACGATTATTTACCAAAACAATTTTGAAAATGCTGATCAAGCACTCTACAAAAGCACTGTAACAATGTGACCCTGGATCTCTACTGGGTAAAATTTTCCCCTAAACCAAAAAAAAAGGGACAAGCAGAATAAAACAAACAGCCTCACTGGTGAAGGGATGAAGAGTCCAAGACATCACAAACAGAGTATTTAAAAGTACAGCTACAAGTTCTTTCTGATATTACTGCATGTTTGTTGAATTCAGCAAGAAGCTGCTTTCAAGTATCTTAAAGTGTATGTTTATTAGATCGTTTTACCCCTCCCAACAGACCTCATTTAGTGTATGCTGTTTGTTATAATTGACTTAGGAGGTCTCACGTGCCACTTTTCAGTTCACCTGGGCATTGCCTGTTAGAGCAAAAATTTAATATTTTGACCTCATTAAAATAAATATTCCCATAGACATCCGATTCTGAAAACGCACGAAACAGAACTACTGACAAAAATGACATTCATAACTAGTTTATACTCAAACATGGCTATAGCCCTGAATGCAATATAAAAATAAATTTTGGACAAATTTTGTGGTTTGCCAGAAATAATCACCACTGAAAAACACTCCCAGAAAGAAAAGCAAAATTTGTCACAAGCTTAAAGAGATTTTCCATAAAGAGCTCCAGGAATGGAGACAGATTCTATGAACTGCTTTCAAATTAGTTGGATTTTTAACATGTAACTAGAGTGATCACTAGCTAGCTCTTATAAATGAGGGTGTTTCAGTGACACCAGAGCAATTTGACCTAAGTTTTAATTCTTTAATGGGTGCATTAATTCTATTTTTTCAGAATTCATACTTGAGCATAGATCACATCGGTAGTAGATCCTACCAGGCTTCCCTAGAGCCAGGTTTTACTGATCTAACAATGACTAAGGAAAGACATCTACTTACAGAAAAATACGGAAATTTACACAGAAGCTGCAGTCTGACCAGCTTTGTGCCTAAACTGACAAAATCTGACTGGCTCTGTAGTTTAAAGTTGTCTCTGCATGAGAATTGGCTACACAATAGGGAGTACTACCAGAACTACCACATACAAGAAGAAAGTATTGTGGTTATCATGGAAGTGTAAATAATTTGTCACTTTTGTAAAAGCCATTGTCAGAAGAGGCACAAAAGGAGATAGAAACATTTTCAAAACTGAACACATTCATCTCTGGGTACAAAATTCAGATTAATGAAGAAAGTGATATTATATGACCATCTAGTCAGACAAGGGATGGAATAAAGAGATTTTTTCTGTGTTGTTTTCACCACAAAATATTCTGGTTATGTCAGGAATGAGCTAAGATAACATGGCAGGAGATAAATCAGCTGCTCTCTGACTCAGAGGCACATTGAGAGGAGCTAAGCTCATTATGCTCCTTAACTACCTACAGAGGAGAAATGCCAGTGCAAGCTTGTACCAGGGCTTGGTTCCATTGTCACTGCTCCCCTGAGGATTCTCCTGCACATCAGTGTCATGTCTGGATCTCAGATGTCCAAGCACAGCGAGTCCTGCAGCTCTACCTGGCACGTGTCCAGTTGCACAGGGGATATTGCTGTGGCTCTGATGTGGGACAGGCCCTGCATGTTGACCCCTGTGGGAATCCTGGGGGTCACCAGCCAAAGCTGTAAAAACTCAGTTTTTCTGAGTGAAAACCTAAAATCACTTAATTCTGAACAAGATAATACTTGAATTTAAAGTCATCACTTATTTAGTCTTTTCATAATAGCTCTGGATTGATTCTCAGAATAATTTCCCAGTTCTTTTTTGTTAATAGAGAAGTACTTTCCCCGTGCCTTTGTCACCTTCACATACCTGCAAAAATATATGCGAGTTAAGGATGCAAATTAAACAATTAATTCTCAGTAATCCTTTGGCTGCATCCACATTTTAATTTAGATCTAGAGAAGCACCTTCAAGGCAAACATCTCAGCCATCCCTACTTTCCATACTCCATTTCACCCTACAGCCTTGGGGCTGGCTTCCTTTCCGCTGAGCAACAAGACACCTGATGTTCTCCAACCACAAATAAGATCTTCTGCCCACAGATCACATGCGAGCCAGCCAAACACAACCTCCCAAACTGCACTGAGTGCTGCAGGACCAGCAGCATTCACTCCTTCACTCTCTGGAGCCTCTGGGTAAGTCTTTGCTAGACAAAGACACTATCTGAGAAACTCCTAGAATTTCTCTGATACTTTTTGGCTTAAAAGAAAGTAAGGATGGGTTTGAACACTCCATAGATGTTGTTATTGAAAGAAAAAGTTTGCATTAAAATATTCTTGATATTTAGTTCACTTGCAAAGTACTATACTACTGTATAGAAAAAATAACAAGAATAAAGAGGCTTCTTGTTTGTAGGATAGATATTCTAAACTATGTCAGTTACATAAACCTAACATTCCTTAAATCCAGCAGATATTTTGCAGATTTTAAATTCTGTACCTCATAGTTTAGGCTCAGAGAAACGATTTCCTTTTCATATGAAGAAATTTCATAATGGTGTTTTAAGCAGCATGACTGAAGCAGTGCAAGGCCAACACAAATTAAATGCTGACACTGTTAGACATTCTACAGATAAGGATTATCACTGTGCACAGCTCTGCCTTTCATAACTGCAATGTTCACACTTTGCACCCTTTCTTATTTTTTTTTTTTTAAACATACCAAAATAGGAAATACTTTGGGAGTGCTTCAAGCAAAGCACTTGAGTTAAATATGGCTTTATTATTGCTTCAACAATCCACATACTGAGGGCTCTATAACCTTTATCATTTAAGTTAATAAGAGGATTCTTTTAAGAGAGGAAAAACAAATATTCATTCTAACCGACTTAATTTTTCTTTCTACATCTCTATTTTCCCTTCAGATTACAGCATCCAGGAAGAAGAAAAATTAGATAAAATGAATCCATTTACTGCTAGACAGGTCTTAATGTATTCAGAAAAGACCCAGAATATTTTCTATATCAATGACCATATGGCACAAGAACAACAAAAATCTAGATCTTTTAAATGTACTTTTTGATTCAGAAGAAAATTTAAACACTTCATGCAGTCTTTCAAATATCCTTAATCCAGAGCATAACTGTGTGTTTAAATCCCTTCTTAGAGAACAAATTCATTTAAGGTAAAACTTGTTTAAGGACCAGATTGGGACAGTTTTCTGTAAAAGGTGAAAAGGTGTTGTTTTAAGTGCATACCACACACAAATCTATACACACATTTGTATGCGCATGAAAACAGAAAAAGAGAACTCCAGTTTTAAATGAAAGTCTAGATTCTTTCAGCTATATGCCCCAGGCTGAACTTTCAGTTGTAATTGATGAGGAGAATCAGGAGGTTAGAGGGAAATGCTAATCAAAATTTACAGTCAGTGCAATAATTTCATTAATGAAACAATGTCACTTCTTGATGAAAAATCACAGCCAAGCAGTGCAGGCCTTGCTACATGAAGAGCGAAGAAGTTCGGTACTAAACTATGCGACTTCTGGGTGCTTGGAATTCACCTAAACCTCTCTGTGTAATTATAACTATCCTTTTATGTCATACAAAAGAGGATACTTTGTATGGAAATCAGAGACAAACCACCTTATCCCCCAAACCAGGATCTCTATTCCCTGCAGACATGACCTAATGTCTTGGCATTCCAGAGAAGCACTGGCACTTGAGAACACTCCAACCTGTGAGTGCAGCCTCGGGAGGATTACAGGGGCTGTGCTGCACAGCACTTATGACAGGAATGCTTTGTGAGCCGTGCTCTTCATTTATCTCTGTCTTTTCTGACCACACCAAACACTGCTCTACCTATGGAATGGTTTGGTCATGTATGATCAAATTAAGAGTCAGCGTGCACACACACAATGCTCGATTCAAGGACAATTTGGGATGAATAGCCAGATGTGTCTGTGTTGGGGAAGTGGTTAGACAAATATTTAATGGGGACTGGAGGGAAGGGAGGGGAATGCACAGTGAAATAAACTTTTTAACCTGCATTTATTTTGTAACACAGTCATGAACCAGAGAACAATGTTGTAAAGAGCAGCCATAAATCAGAGGTCAAACTTGCAGCAAAACCCAATAAATAAGCATCTCATTTAGCCACACAGCTCTATCTGCAACCACATTTCTTCATCCAGCCACCCACCTTTCTTTTTATAATTAAACAGTTGACCCTGTGAGGTGTTAACTACCTGAATAATCCTTATATGGGAGTTTTCTTAATTTCTACGGAGGAAGTGGAAAAAATTCTCAAGAGAAGAACATTTTGAAAAGACATGTGTTGAGACTGGTTGTTGCAACATACAAGTCTGAGAGAGGACATTTTTAGAACTGGATATATTTTTAATAAATTTAGAAAAAAGCTATAACTGAAATACAGTGATTGAACACGAGCATGTACATGATATTTTAAACAAAAGTTATTCAAGCCCTATTCCTGCCCTACTAAAGTCAATAGCAGGGTTCTGTTGTGATCCATAAATAAGTCCAAAATTGTAGTGCTGATGTTTGTGTAAAATACATTTGATTCAATCTGGGATTCTCGTTCATAATGTGAAATCTTTTTCAGCATATTACAATGTCCTCATCCTAAATACCTTAAGGGACTACACTCCTAAAACAAAATAAAATCATAACTGTTTCTTATGGTGGGTTTTTCTTATTGATCACTTCAAGCCTTCCCAAGATTAAATGATCACAGAAAAAAAAAAGCAAAGGAAAGTTTTCTGCCTGCTGAAGTTACCTGCTGACAGGTAATTTCCTTGTGCAGTTTTGAGATTAGAAGTCTTCCCCTGACAAAAAAAAAAAAAAAGAAAAACTTTTGACAGAAAGTTTTAAAATTTTTGTAAGAATATTCACTCCACACTCAAACCAGGTGTAACACAGAGGTACTCTGAAGTCATCTCAAAATTAAAAAAAATAACTGTAGGCTTATTTTCTTACTGATTCACTCAGGAAAATGCAGAAGTTAACAACCTATGTGTGTATTGATAGGTAAACATTTAACTTCTGCCAACAGTTCATTCTGAATATTAAGAATAAATTTGGATTATGGATTGTGTATATTTGCAATATCCAAATATGAGAGTACAGGTCTGACTTTCCAGTCTGTGTTGCTATGTACGTGCCACGTTCAATCACTTCACAATCACATGAAGAAATAAGGCAAACTAAATAAGAAGATATTTAACTTGCAACATCTGCACTCTCTATTCCTCAGATGTTCCCAGGCTCGTTTTGACAGGCACCATCACAGATTTACTTATATTCTCTGGAAAGTTTCTTAAACCCAGAGTATGAAAGAAAATTCCAAAACTGAACACCTGTGGTTGATTTTAACTCTGAGGAACACCTCACATAATATTTCACTCCCTCTTACAGCTTAGCTAGAGCATTATGATCAGAAATAAGGAGGTTATCTCTATTTTCTGAGTGTTCACTAAAGACTTCACCAGAAACAGCTGTCAAACAACACTGCCACATTCTGACCTGCATAAAACTTCTTGTTGTCTTCTCAAGTCAAGAAATGAAGTCTTTTCTTCAAAAAAAAAGTCTGTAATTACTAAGGTTTGTGATATAGCAAAATGCCATAATACAAAAAGGAAAGATTCTGCTTTTAGAACCAGGCTTGCCTGGAAGCGATAGATCATACGGCAAGTTGATTTCCTGAGTCATAACAAGGAATTGTGTCGGCTTCCTGTAGATGTATAAATAATGCCCAGTACTCAGTACAGTAATTTGCCATAGGAACCAATTAATATCTAAAACTTGGATATTCACCCACTTTCTCTCTGTGGAAGATTGAAGGAAGCAAAATAAGACATAAGCTCTGCTGTTATGCAAGAGCTACAGAAACAAGATTTAGAGTTCTCACTATAGCAATGAAACTGCTGAAAGAACAAAAGTCAGGCTAAGCTAAAAGTTAAGACAGCAAATTACAAAAATGTTTCCATACTGTTCATAAAGTTGACCTAAACCCAGAAAAATGCTCCTATTCTCTTCACTTGAGCTTGATAAACTCCATAGCAGGGGAACGCTGTTTTAGGCACTGCAGAGCAAACTTTGTTTTGTAAAATTCACCCTGAATTAATTTAGCTCTCACACAGCTATCCACTGGTTAAAGAGAATAGACATACCCAGATCTAAAGTGTTATTGATCAAAGAATTTCTTAGAATACCTATCTGTCAAAGGAAGGTTGATTATAGGACAGGATAACAGACTGTATTTTCCCAGATGTATTAATGTGTTTGAGCAGTACTGTAGAACTTCAAGCAGTTCTTTCATAGTCCTGGGAAAACCTGTGGAGCAGTACTGTTTAATTTCATAGAATTTAACTTTCAGAAAGGAGTTTAAGTATATATATATATATATATATATATATATGTATATCCTGCTCACTGACTTTTAAACTAATTAGTGAAATGAATTGATAAATTTTATATATTTCAATGACTTCAATTTAAAAACTACTACAAACCCTCTCCAAGCCCTTCTCCCAAATGATGAGGAACGCAGCCTAATTTTGAACAAATTCACTTCAGAATTCACAGGGGTGTATATGATGTTACCAAACGGAAGCCAAGATGTTTTTAACCAAGTTATGAGACCATATCAATATTGAAACATACTCTGGATACAAATCCTGTAATGGATTTGTGATTGTAGTGCTGATGGTTTACATCTACAGCTACACAAGATCCTTGTCCCTGCTTTGCCTGTAAGAGTGAAGGATTTCAGGAGATGACCTCCAGAGCTTTGGGCAGCTACATGTAATTCATCACTCAACCTCCTCCCCTGAGCAGTTAAATTGCAATAGTTACTGGGAGGAGCTGAAGTTGTGACACAGGTGAGTGTCACACCTCCTTTGTAAGATTTCTCTCTTAAAAACCTACAGAGCTACGGGGGGTTTACTATTCCAGGTTGGGGAGGACACATAATTCATATGTGTAACTTCTTTATAGCAATGAATTCCCAGTACAGATGCATGGTCATGTTTTTATGCCTCCTGAGAAAAAGAGGCAAAACAACATGCAAAACCACAATTAAAACTGGCAAATGCAGGGAATAAAGTTTTCCTCCCCCTTTAATTTTGCATTTTATAGACAATCACATAAATCACCAGTAATTATACACTTTAAATGAACTTTAATAACTGGACAAACACATTCATTACTTCCAGAATTTGTAATTTACAATCTCTGTATTCACAGACAAATGGCATAAATTCAAACTAAAAATGGAAACATAGTTCTTTAACTTCCAAAGAAGTTATATGTATAAGCTATACATTTCTTTAACAATATTTAGCACATATTCTTCCAGTTTTGGTTAAAATATTTTCAATATTTTTATACATATTTCATGCCATATTTTCATTATAATAAGAGCCATATATATATATACACACATACATATATATCCTTATGAATTTGGGAAGGACAAGAGAATGTCTCAAGTAAAGGAAGAATAGAAGAGAGCTGAATACAGTAAAAATCATCACTGCCATCCACTCAAACATCAAACTTATCCTACATGTCCTTAGAAAATAATAGAGGGAGCCTTTCCAGTGATCAATGTCTATTTCTGACACACATGATAACCACGTAGTTACAGTTCAGAATTTACGCTCTTGGGGCTGTTAAATACAGGTGATCACATTAACTGTGTAATCATCACCATCATCATGTTCAATTCTGTAAACCACTAAGAAATGCTAATGAAAATGGTCTCCAGAAAGGGCAAACATCAGCAGGCTGCTCAAAAGAGGGGTGCTTACAAAAAACGAGCCCAAACTCTCTCAAACCTTTTGGTTTGGAAATTTCAGGTTTCAGAATTGCAGTCTTACCAGCCATACCTCAGTTATATCATTTAAACACAGGAACACAACTAAGGAGTTAGGTTTTGGTATGGAAACAGAAAACTTTGTATCTTATTTGGAAATGTAAGCTTTACATGTACAAACACAGAATACTGGGACCACAGAGTGTTTGAACTGATGCCTCCAAGTGTCTCCATTTGAGTTCCTAAATTCATTTCTCATAAGTAATTGTGCACCTAACTTAAAGAAAATTAGATTACGTATGCCATTAGTTTTAATGGCTTAGGAGAAATAACTGGGCTAGACTGTGCATGGCAACTAAGGAGTTATAGCTGTGTATTGTGTGGGCAATCACATGATTTCACTGCAGAGGGTGTCTGTACACACAGAAAACCATATTCACACCAGCAAGGCAGCCACAAAGTCCTGAATTGCATGAGATTTTTCAGTTTTATTTACTCTGCCTTTTGTTTAAAGGGCAGTGTAACACCTATTGACGGGAAAGGTTTTCCAACTGCTTGAACAGATTCTTCTTCTTTATTACTATGTTATTATGCCTCTTATTCTATTTCCTTATTAATAAAAGGTATCAATTAAGGAAACACAAAACCTAGAGATTCCTGCATATCAAAAAGAGTATCAGCATTGCTACATAGTCATCAATCCAGCCCAGCCCAGCTGAGTCTATGGCACTGACCCTTGCCACAAAACAAAGGTAACAGGACTCAAGAATAACTTGCAAAAGTGAGTTCTGGAATTTCATTAAGTACTCAGAAGGAAAAAAACTGTAATGAGCCTTATGTTGAAATCCTGTTGTTCATCTATTTTATGCATGGGTGTTTTTATAATGTTTTATTTTCATCTTAGTTGAGCAACTGTTCGTCATTTTTACTTTAAGTGTAACATCTGTATGCTTTTTGAAGACAAAGCTTTAAGCCTTTTTTTTATTATTATAGCTTTCTTTCTTAAGCATGTGGAAAAAAATAAGAAGTTTCAGATGGTGGTGTTGATATAACAGCATTACAAGATTTTGCTATCATTTTCTTTCCTAATTTTATACAGTGTCAAAGCTGACTTCCTTCCATTAACCTCATTTACTTCAGCCTATAGGGATTCCTAGATGATTTTACTGAGTAGCAACAATCAATTTTTGAATCAGTAATTCTTAAATTGTAAAAATAATGTCAATGATTCTTTCAGTGTGAATCACTTTTTCTATTAATGTATTTGTCCCATTGTAGTCATTGTAATGATGTAATTATTACATCAAATGTAATCATTTCCATGCTCCTAATTTTAATAGGTTTCTCTGGACTTCCATGATTAATGTCCCGCCTTAATCACACTCAAAAATTTTATATCACATTTGCATTTTTTTACTTCAAGATATTTTGTGTCATTTTTTGCAAATACAAGCAGACATAGAAATACATGTTTAGCATTGCATAAAGGAAGTAGTGATGAACTTAAATGCGTGTTCTTGCAAGTATTTGCACTGGCACACACATGCAAACACACATACCCAAAAAGGTGCCAAAAGTAATGCAGAGCTTTAGTGTACAAAGTTAACTTTTTGCCATCTTAAAAGCATCTCCTATTTCCTCAGTTCTCTCAATCGTGTTTTCCATGGAACATATAGGAGATATTATAGAAGAAAATATTTTTAGGTATTAGAGTTATTTCACTACTCTGCACCATTGGATATTGAACATGAAAATACACTAGGTACTCTTCAATGAAATTATTTGATTTTCTTATAGCAAAAAAAATTGTGAAAATTATATAAATATTACTTACTATGAGATCTGGCAGAGCACTTTGTAACATCCACTTTTATGTGGCTGTAGATATTAAAGTTAAATATAACTTTTCAAATAAATAGTCTAAAGGAATAATTCAACCTCAATGTAAGATTTTCCTGAAAAAAAACCAAAAAACACAACCAACTTTTAAAGATTTTTCTTAGAATGCTGAGACAATTTTTCTACAGTTAAACATGTCCATTATAGGAGCAGGAATATTTTCCTAAAGTTCCTTTTTTGGTGTTTTTGTTCCTTATGTAGCAGGTCATTCCATTAGGTAGCCCTCCAAGTGACCCAAAGGAGATATATTAAAATCTAGTAATACAATACCTCTGGACTATTTTACATAATAAGAATTTTTTTTCCAACTCCCAGATGTTGCTAAAGGACGGAAAAAAAGACCTGTAAAATTCTTCATCATGAATCTTTTTTTTCTGCAAATCCCCTTTTTCCCCCCTTTCAAAAGCAATTCTGAATAGAGGTAAAAGAAGACAAAACTTGACCTTTTGTGATCCCAGCATTAATAGGTCTGTTCATAATTCAATCTGTGTGTGTGTAGAAGCATCCATGTGGAAACATGCAGGCCTGAGAGACATAAAGCCTTTCCCTTTAAACATTATCTGACCCTATGAGTCTTATTCACAAAAGAAGGCTTACGTACGCATAAGTTGAAAAAAATGCATGCTTTCATTGTGCCACAGAGAGCCTACACATTTTACTCCTCATTCGCCAGGAAAACTCATCATGGAAGTGACACTTGTACAGGAGCTGGGCGAGGGAACGGTAAAAGAGTACAACACAGAAAAAAAACCCCAGCACATGCAAAGAATAAAGTTCTTTTCTCATTAAAAATATAGGAGGGTCATCTCCTCTGCTGGCATGTGACAGGGTGAGGGCATGGGTGTGAGAGGAGTTGCTGTCCTCTGTGTTTTGCAGCCTTGCAAAACTCTGCCTGAGGAGAGCAGCCTGGCTTTTTTGCTAGTCTAAGATTATTTTCTCTTTCCACAATCTGTGTTCGCCAAGGTGAGGGATGCCTGTGCCACTTGTACCCGGACTGATAAATATTTATAATACCATATTCATAATTTCATAGATTCTAATGATTATGATTATACAGTACACGGGTTTCAAGACAATCCTGCAAGGTATTCAAAGTCTACTGATGCTGCTGCAAATCCACAGCAAACAAGAGTATCAGGTATTTGTGTTATGTCAATACATGAAGTCCATCTATTACCAGTATCCATTGACAGCTCTCCTGTTTAGTTTGGCTCTGGAAAGTCAGCTGTCAGTTTCAGTGCTTGGTTGCCCAGAGCCCACTCGCGTTATCAGAGAGTGCTCTAAGCCACTTTGCACTGAACCTTTCAATTGAAACCTGGACAAGGGGCAGGACACACACAATTGTAAGAACAGCAATAAGAGTTTACATTTAGTGAAACAAATCCTCAGCTGGTACAGATCAGCCAAGCCTCAACAGCTGCAGTATTGATTTATACCAGGATCTGAGCTCAGCAGCTGTAATTATTTTCTAAACAAGGCAAAACAAACACCATCGGGAATCATGTGGAAGACTTTTCTTAATGAACAATGAGTGAAGTAATGATGACCTTCCCACCAGTTTCCAGCATTTTCCCTCCCAGTAAAGAGGAATCACTGTCCAGATTTTGAAAATCACATTGTGGACCCCTATGCATTTTCACATGTCCAAATACTTTCAAAATACAGCTTTAACAGCACTCAACTTCTAGAATCTCACAGGAGGAATTCTAAAATTTCTCTAAGGAACAAAATTAATGGAATTTCATGGCCCTTGATTGCTTTGATTGTAAAAAAGAAAAAATACTACTCAATAGATCATCAGAAATCAGGGAAAAAACCAACACCAAAATTAAGGCTGTGATGGTGCCAAAATTAACTATTTACAGTGGGTCCAAATGTTCAGATTCAGCAGCTTTTTAAAATGAAAAACCTTTATATGAAAAAAGCATGTTTCCCAGTGATACCAATCATGTTAACAACTGGTCATTGTTGGTTAGGTTTAATGTCTAAGTTGTTAGTGAATAAAAATCTAACCAGGGATTGATTAAATATATCTACATTTTATTGTTTTTCATAATATGTATGATAATTGATAATACGATAATGCCCACTAGCGTGACACAATGCCTTCTGTTCGAATTACATTTACAAGAAATTGTTTAGTTAGAAAAATCATAAAAATGGGGAATCTTTAAAGGTAAATCTTGGTCATTTAACATGGAAATACTACTGAATCTGTATTCAGGCTAATGTCGAGTGACATTGAATTAATATCCACGTTGAAGAACGTATGAAATATTGACAACTGACAGTTATTCAAAAGACAGAATAAAGGCCCAGCATTCTCTTAGTGGTGGATGTTATAATTCCAAGGAGGATCAGAGAGCTGTGACTGCCCTGCAGCTGGCACCCACTTCACACTGTGCTGCTCAGAGGTGCTCCTCCCTTGCTGCTGGTCACTCCTGGATGTCCACAGGTTAAAGCTGCTCAGGGGTGCCAGGGTGAACAGCTCCCTGCCCAGGTTCAGGCTCTCAGAACCACAGAATCAATGAGGTTGGGAAAGACCTCTGAGATCATCGAGTCCAACCTATGACCCAACAGCACCTTGTCAACCAGACCATGGCACGGAGTGCCACATCCAGCCTTTCCTTGAACACCTGCAGGGACAGTGACTCCACCACCTCCCTGGGCAGCCCATTCCAATTCCCAACAACCCCTACTGTGAAGAAATTCTTCCTAAAAGAATTCCAGGAGAAGTGTGACCCATACGAGGTGCTTGGGCACTGGGTGGTGCAGTGCCTGTCACCACTTTCATGGATTTTACTGTGCCAGAAATCTTTTGGAGGAGAGTTAAAATATCCTGTTCAAGGTTAGTGAACAACCTGAATGGCTTTTGCATGTGATTCTCAACATTAAAATAAATCAAGTAGATTTGTATATGTGGGTTATCAATTTACAAGCTCCAAAGGGAAAATTTAGTAACTCTAAATTAACTGAATAATATTTATTGGAAAATCTTAAGCATCTAGAAGCAAAACCACGTTTAATATTTTGCTTGCAATACATATTTCTCTTTCTCTCTACATAAATTGTGTTGTTCCTGTTTTATTTTCATGGCCTTCTAAACATTTTAAGGATGGTTCAGGGCAATATTTGGGTTATTGTAATAATTAATAATGCTTGTCTTCTACTTCCATATTTCTGCCAATAAGTGATGGGTCATTAAAAGCCCATTGGTTTGGTACATGCCTTTTAGGAGGAAGAGATAAAACTGCCAAGTACATGGAACTGGAAAAGAAATTCATGCCAGCCTCAGGCAGATAATTCAGAATTTCTGCCAAAGTAAGGAGATCAGGATTGAGGTCTACATGTGTTCTATTTAAGAAAAATTTAATTTGTTAGAAATTAGTAAATAACAAGGAGCAGTATTACTACTGAGACAAGCTAACCTCAAATATAAGGTATTGGTAGAGAAGTGAAATATTATTGGTATAATTCTAAAAATATTTTTAATTATTCCAAGAAATGGAATGTTACAGGTAGCATTCTGATAAGATGCATGTATTAATAGTATCATACCTGAAGGGCTTATTTCTTTTTGCCATCAAGAAACCTACTCTGAAATAATTCTTCACTTTTAACTGACATCAATTTTGTATTAATGTTTCATTTATAGAATATGCTCACAACTTCACAGCGTGAGATATTGTAAGAAAAAAGCTTGATTTAATAGCTTTTCATTATATTTCCTGCATAATCTTATGATTAGCTTAGCAAATCTTGACATTATAAACTACATTTTCCCCCTAAAAGAACAGAACAGAGTTTAATGTTTGTAATTAGAGGAGCAACACAGTTCTAACAAAAGCAAAGAGCTACTTAAATTCTTAACTGAATACTAAATATTTTGCTTTGTTGAAATAGCTCTTTTAAAAATCGGTTTACAAGCAAAAGAATCACGTATTAAAAAAACAAAGAAAATTTGAAGAAAACATCCCTAGTTTCTTTAGAAAGTTTCAGAATTGATAAAAAGTATGACCTATACCAACACCCCTTTTGGTTATATGAGATATAAACACTGCAGTCAGGGAGGTTCTCTCTAAAGGTAGAATGAATCCATCCTCCACATGGGGTTGGATGACACTGAACACATTTAGAGAAACTAAATTGGAATATATTGAGGTTTTACCTCATTTCAAGCTTCCTATCCACCCTTCCCACCCAGTCACTGGGTTTTTTTCCTTTGTCCCAAACACATTGGCAGAAAGGCTGGCAGGGATAAGAGAGAGAAGACATAATCTGTCTCTACTCTTTCATCATGAAAATAAAGACAGTGAAGATGGCAAAGAAGGAGAAGTAAAAGGGTCGATGCAATTTATTTCCATTCTGGCAGAGTGAGGGAAGAAGAATGAACTTGCATTTACCAAATTCTGTTTGGGGCAGAATAAGAAGCAGAGCACTGCTTCTTACACAGAACTAGGAACTGGGTGCTTTTACTTCTTTTTTTATCAATGTTAGATATCAGCAAAAGTTAATCTTTGATTGTTAAACATGGATCCTAATGACATGACTCATTTTTTGATTTTTCATGGAGGTAATTGGATCTAGAAGTCAATCTTCGATACAGTTTTACACAGAAAGGCCTAGAAAAGAGAAGAAGGTTAGAGAGTCCCTGTCAGACCACTCAATATGGAACTAGGAAGATAAAAAAAGAGAACAAAATTGGGGGTGAAGTGCAATAGTTGTCTGCAAAGAAAAAAGGCTTCTCTTCAGAGACATTCCAGACTATGAATAAACAAAAATTTATTCATAATTGTCATCATTCATCATAGATTCATTTACTGTGATAAGAACTGAAGTTTTCTCTGCCAGCCAATATTGGCACTGACTTTACAAGGTATTTAGTTGTTTCTGATAAGCAGCATTAAATTCATTAATAGAACTGGATCATAAGCCAATGAGAGGCTAAACTCAAAAGAGAGTCACATATACATAGTCCTGGAGACTTTTGTGTGTGTGCCCTAAGCAGGGCACAGAGAATATGAAATTATTGCTCTTGCCCAGCACAGCTCTTGCTCTCTCTCTCTCAGAGAAATTACCCTTTGCATCTGTGGATCACAGTTCCCCACAGAAAAAGATGTAAATCTGAAGATTCAGGAATGTGTATCCTGAAATTATTTTTGGCAATTATTTTACTGGGTCATTAAGAAGGAAAGCGATAGAAAATTGTCCCATTTTTACTTGGAGATCACAATGAGCTTCGATGTCAAAAAATAACTTTTCTGGCCTTCAAATATAGTCTTTCTGGTCTTCTTTTTGTCTTATTTGTCAACAAAATTGCTTTATATAATTCACTTACTTCCCCTGGCTTTAAAGACAACTCCTCTGTTATCATTGAATGAATATCAAATTATTTTTCCCCTTAAAAGCTAAAAACAAACTCCAGCTGAAGAATGAATAATAGCATGCTACAGACACATGGATTAAAAACCCATAAGAAGCATTTTAATATAAACACGTCATTTTCTTATGCATTTTCATATAAGCATTTTTAAGTACATTTGTTCTTTTTTTGCCATCAAATTGCAAATGGATATATTTTAAAAGTTATTAGAGTTCCTTGGCTTGCAATATAATTTAAAAAAAGCGAACCACTTTTCAGAATTAACAACCTTAAAACGTCATATATCCCAAATACATTTTTCAGTGTTCAATATTTTAAAATGGTGAAAGCTATGCCTAAGTCATATGCAGTAGAGGTGAGGTTAAAAAGAAAATTAAGACCATGCCAGTTTTGACAACAGTCAATGTTTTTGCGTGGGTTGTTTAAAACTCCCAGTTTCTGGCTCCCTAAGGGGTCCTATTTAAATGCACTTGTGCCCTACCTACGGTAGGGATTGGCCTCACATCTGCATTTTCCTCTCTGAACAGGGGCAGGTTTTCGCCTTCCCCAAGACACCTGTCAGTCAGGACCAGCATGAGAGAATCAGTTATTAACTCCAATGAAACCAGGATTTCATCTACTGTCCCAAAGTTTGAAACCATTCAGACCATTCATCTAAGAGTGGGAAATGAAACCTCTAGAAAGGCAGAAGGGCTCTGTGTATGCTCACTGTCACGAGGCAACTTGATTGACACCAGTACACCCACTGGCCTTCAGCAATTACAGCTCAAAAGAAAACCAGCAGAACTGAGAGCAGATGGGTAAGCTTCTAGGTAAATACAAAAGTTAGAGATGATTACTGTTAGCACACAAAACTTTCTTCCTGGCACAAGCTAAGGGTTGACAAAGTTAGCTATATAGGACATGCCTTTCATTTGACAGAAGACATTGCTAAAACTCTGATTCTAAATATTCTGGGTACTTGCAAAGGATCTAAGAACTTTATTATGAAAAATTCTAAAGGCACTACCTAAGACTTCCGAGCAAAAAGACCTGCACTTTCATGAATAAGTAAAAATAAAGTAAAACATCTTTAAAGGAAGATGTAACAAGAGTTTAAGCCAAAAGAGTTGATTTCAGTCACAGATCTTTGAAATCACACACTGCATCCTTCTCTTTTTGTGGAAAAGACACAAATCTAGTGTCCTGCTTTTCAGCATTTGCTTAAGTTTATTCTAGTATTGCTGCTGATGGGACTGTTCTGACTCAAAAATATTTAAACTGTTGGCTACATTTCATACAGAAAGTATGTATTTCTCCAGGCAAATGAGTGTAACTTGTCCAATAAAACTGATACACCTCCATGGCATAATATCTTCCAAAGACCGGGATGTGTTTCTGACTACCCTTGTGTGAGTCTGTGCAAAACACCTGAAGCTGCAGGAGAGACAAAAGCCCGAAAGCTCTACAGAGCTGCTGTTCCCAGGTTTTCTGAAAGCCTTTGGTGGCAAAGGTGTGAGTCCAGGTTTGCATGTCACTCGACTAAATTAGTAAAAAGCCACCAACTTCAACAGACACCAGTGCAGAGCAGCTGAGGGTCTGTCCCAGGACATTCAGATACACAGGGGGAGGGACCAGTCAATTGTAAGCACGGATGCGTTGAGATCACAGGAAAACCCAAAGGATCTCAGGGTCCTCACAAAAGGCTACAGAAGCTACACAGAAGAATAGCTCCTCCTTTTCCTCCCCCAAGCCTCCACAAACAGCTAAAAATGATGCTACTCTGAGCTCCTGATCTCCACCCCCAAGCTAGATACACAGAAGTTAAAGATAACAAGACAGGCATTCATTTCTGCAGCAAGTTTCTTCTCTATGTGCAAATTTTTACAGAAAATACTCTTTGCTTTGCTGTCTCAAAAGTTATGCTAATACCTGCTGTTCATAGGAAAAGGGGTAAGAGCAGAGAAATTTAGTTATTTTTTCCCCCTTGCAACCTTTTTAAAAAATAAATATTTGGTAATTCTAACTGGGTTCTAGGAAGGCCTAGAGAACATCCAAATATCATATCATAAATCAAGTAAATATTATTAATTTTTTTAAACAGCTCTGTCTGGGCAATTACATGGAAACTGGTCTGTGCTAACAGTCCAAGATGGAGCTAAATTATGTTAGGAAAATACCTCAAAGAAAGAGAAAGAAAGTAAGTATGATATACAAAAATATTTTGGGGGGTGGGGAAACAAATTAAAGATTAAGAGTGAAAAGAATAAAAGATAAAAGAAATGCATATGCAAAAATTAGAAAGAATACAAATTGGTAAAATCAAGGTGTGACAAGATTAACTCACAGAATCAGAATAACAAAATTATCATGATTCAAGGCTGATAGATTAGAAATAAAAGATTAGAAATCCACAATTTGCACTTTCCCAGTTTTCTTTTTATAGGAATAGAAACATAGAAACTTATGCAACCCAAAAATCCACACTTCCTTACGTCTCATAAGGAACAGGAATATTCACATGTATACAAGGGCTATGATACCTTACCTCCTTCTAACTTCTCATTTCTACAGAATTTATGTGAAGTTGCAGCAGAACACTCACATTTTACGTTCGGTATGCCATAGCTCACACAACTTCACAGGCACAGGGAATCAGCAGCAGTGTGGCAATAGCTCCATTAATTCATTTATATGTTAGTAAAATGCACTGGAAAACACCTTCAGCCACATTCTAACGAGCTCCTAACTGCCTGTGATGTGTAACCAAAGAATTGCAGGGCTCAGTAGAACTCTGCATCCTTTTTTGGCTATATTAAATTGTTCCTGCAATGCAGCAATTGGGTATTTGCAGCATCTTTTTAAGTAATATGCCTTACTATTTAAATTTGTAAAAAAGAAACCAAGTACTTGTTTGCTTATTAAAAATAACCCATAGTAATTAAAAAAGATATGAAACTCACTTTCTTTAAAATAAAATGTTGTGCATACACGTACATGAAGAATTAACATGTGTAGCACGTAAATCCCCCATAAATCATATATTACAAAAATGTGCAAAAGTTAAAACTTCAATTAATAGTTATTCAATATTTGTTTAGTTGACCATAGATATAAAAGTATCAGTATATATCAGTTTATACATATTACTTTAACAACTGGTGCCAAAAGGAAATTTCTCAATAAAAAACGTCATGCCTATTAACTTTTCAAAGTCATTATTTGCAACCAAACAGCAAACAGCTACTGTAAATACCTTTACAATTATGCTTTTTATGCAGATCAATATAAATAATATTGTTTAACCAAAATTCTCTGACACTCAACCTTCATATCTGTGTTGACAAGATTCTCCAATGGTTTGTTACCATACAAAAGAGTGGGACAAATTACTTATTTATATATACAAAACATGCTTATAAAGGCCAGCTGCAGGTATTTTTTGGAAAGTGCATTTTAATAAGGTCCTATTCAGTGGGAGAACAAATGGGGAAAAAGTAGTTTGCACTACAGAGTTTAGTGCAAGAGCTTTCTCTTTTTCTAACAACGAAATCAATCATTTGTCCAGACTGTGGGGAGTCAGAGTTAGTTACTGAAAAGAGCTCCATATATAAACAAGTCAATAACTCATTGTGTGTTATTGTTGGACTGAAGAAGTCTGCTTTCAAAAAGCTGCCCCTGCTTCTCTGAGAATGAATGTCACTGTATTCAGAGAGGGAGAGAGGGGCCTTTTGTTTCTAGCTATTGTTAACTGCCATTTATGTATGGGAAAAGGGATGTGGCTGCTGGTTGTCCCAGGAAAGCCACAGCATCACCTCCGCACAGCCCTGCACTGGCCTGGCCCCGGACTTCACTTTTGTATATGGACTTCTGTCAGAGAATTCACACGTTTCATCCAGCTCCTGACTTCGCTGGGAATATTTGTAAATATTGCTCTCATTTTACAAAGATAAAATGGCCAAAGACTAGAGGAAATAACACACTCGAGCACTTTATTTTATCTGTGACCGTGTAAGGAGTAACACCCTAAATATAATCAGCCTTAAGGTTCTCTGAGTAAATATCAGTTTAGGAACTCCAGAGAACATAAGTGAACTTTAACATGTCTTTGTATCATTTCACGCTTTTTCTTTAAAAGAGAATAAACCCCACAGTTGTTAAATCATCTCAACTCAGAGTTGGGGGGAAAAAGGAATTTAAGAGTTGTTTTTGTTCACCTAACTAAGATTGGCGCGATCTCACTTATCCTCCAGCCCAATCAGTTAAAAAAATTTCTGACCTTTGAGATTTAACAGAAAAAATAGGATGGCCTGCAAACAATATCATCATTCCGCATGGGAACTCAGGGAAG
Source organism: Corvus kubaryi (assembly GCF_017639235.1). NCBI lineage: Eukaryota > Metazoa > Chordata > Aves > Passeriformes > Corvidae > Corvus > Corvus kubaryi. The sequence continues at coordinate 3,591,564 of NW_024581126.1, read as the reverse complement.
TTACATTCATACATCCATGTTAAGCTATTCACATGTAGAAGTGTTTTAAAGAGCATTCCTGCTCTAGGTTGGACTCTCCTTAAAAAGAACAAACTTCACTAGTTTTAAAGTAACTCCATTTTCTATTAAAAACAATACTTGATGTATTCTTTACACTGACACAGAAATCAAAATTTCTTTTCCGTTGAGCCTAATAAAACTGGAGAAAAAAGTCATGATCTTTGCATCAGACTGTGGAATTAGCACAGGTTCACACAGGAAATAAGCTTCATCCATGTATCAAAATATTTACAACACTTCCTTAGACTACAGAGCATTTCTTAAGTAATAGAGAAATGTAGAAGAAACATTTTGTCACCAAAACCTCATGATGAACATTCAAGATGTTTTAGGAGGCAGATCAAGAGGGAAAGCCCAACAGGAAAAGCTCATCAATAAAGTTTCAGAGTGTAAAATCATGATTGCACTGTAAAATCCCAGCTATTACACAGATTTGCAGCTCGCAGCTGATCAGATCTGTGCAAACCAGAGTGGCTCTGTTGAGACCACTCCACTTATTCTGAATTTTGGGAATTCACTACTCTCCAGTAATATCTCTCTTGCCTTGGAGCCTCTGTGGGGCTACAGGAGAGATTCAGGTGGACTACACTGTAAAGCTCACTTGTGGTTTGAAACTTGTAATTTTTAGTAGATTTTATCATCAGAACCAACCACATTTCTAGTCATTCCTTCTGTCTCGTTAAGAGTAATGAGATTCTGCATACCAGGGAAAGCAGGTGACCTTGGTGAAGGTCACCTCCTGGGTAAAAATAATCATTGAGGAACTCAGAGAAGATATAGGAAGTGAATCTTATAAAAGTAACAGTTATTAAAATTGAGGATGAATTTAAAAGCTTTGTTAAAACCCAGACCTTTTACAGTTCTTCTGAGTAAAACCATATACACTGGACTTAAAACTCAGCAGTGTTCTGAGAAAAACCTGTCTGCAAAAGAGGGCTGACAATGGCACATCAACTCAGGCCTCAGAAACAGCCAGGGACTGTTTGGACTCTGAACTGAGAGTTCGCCTTCAGAAGTTCTCAGGAGAGGCAAGGAAAAAAAGAATCTTCCAGGAAGTCTAGCTATACCTTTTCCTCTTCAATTTTATTTATTTTGTGGATATTGAGATCCTGTTGATGTCATGGACACTCTACAGCCCAAGGCACTTAAACAGAAGAAGCACTGACTCAACACTGAGTAAAGATCAAGTGAATATGACAAAAAAACCCCTACCATAGCTGAGTACATACATGACTGAAGGAGTTTATGGATGAAAAGCATTTATTCTCAAATACATCACACTTCAGAAAGAATTTCTGTATTAAAAAATACTTATTTCACAGCTATGGATGCTGATTGACAACAACATAACTCAGTCTTTACATCCTACAAGATTTTCAAATGTGCCAGTTTGGCAAAAAGAGAATATTGTAAACTGGAGGGAAAAGATAGAAGCTGGCTGAATTAAAAAGGAATTAGTAAGTGGATACTACTTTAATATTCCTGTAGTCATGCAGTCTTTTTGAATTTGTAAGTTTGACAAAAATAATTCATAAATAGAACTTATAAGATATTTCAGAAGGAAATATCTTGCACAATTAAGTGAAATAACTGTATTTATTAAAGTGGCCAAGCAATACTAGAAAAAAAGACATAAACTCCATAATACAAGATACATAGATATGTAGGAATTATACATACATAAATATTTAGATCTTTAGATACATAAATATTTAGGGGGAAAAAAAACTTGGGGCAGAACTTTTAAAAATGTATTTAATTTGAATGGGAAAGATACTAAATGTCATTAAAGACATTTCAGATAAGAAACCTGCCTGATGTGAATGCTTTCCTTTATGAAAATTAAAGGAAAATGATTAAACATTTCAGTTATGCACACATTCTAAGTGCAATTTCTTCATACTATCACTTTTCATCACAGAGAAAAATTCACACTGGAATTTCCCTGTGAGCAATCTGAGACTATTTATTCCCCTATGACAAAAAAAAAAAAAATTGCAAAGAAGATGAAGAAAAGGCTAAGAATTGGATATTAGGCAGAGAGAATCTGTTTGTTCAAGGACACAGCAATTAGTAATGAATTGGTATCCCTTCTTTCTCTTGTTTCACAATGAAAAGGGACACTAATAAATATTATTTGTCATGGCTGCGTTACTTGCCTTATTAAAATACCAACTTATTAATTAACTGCTTAGGACAAGATCCACCTCTAAGACATTTGTACTGAAGATAATTACCTACAAAGAATGAAAACATAGTCAGGTAGTGAAATAATAACTAAATGGTGGGAAAAAACAAAACCTTGGTGCTGAAACTCACCTCCTGGTCCTCTTTTATGTGTTGTAAAGGCTTAGCAAACTGATGTTGATGAGTTTCAGCATCCCCTACTCCTCTGTTTCCATGATTCCTTAGGTTCTCAGAGGAAGACACCAAAGACAGTTCCCTCTGAAACCACAGCTCTCCAAAAGGCGCTCTAGAAGAGCATGGTCTGTTTTTATTGCCTCAATATTGTAGTAACCTGCAATACGCTACAGACTGTGGTGACGATTTAGGATTGAGCAGGTTAATTATCAA